>NC_080378.1:44061335-44121055 GCF_014773155.1 Arachis stenosperma | reverse complement strand
AACTGATAGCTGATGCCGTTGTTAGTGTGAACGAGAAGTGGAAGGTTAGCGAGAAGCTCACACAGCTTGGGTTCGGTGATGACGAGGTGGTGAGGGCGATTTTGAAGTTTACTGAAAGTCCTAACGTGTATGCACACTTGGGGCTTGTCAGATTCACAGATGATTGGCCTTGTGTGTTCCATTATATGAAGTTGATGGTTGGTTAAGGGTATTAGGTTTTGGCTAGGGTATTAAGTTTTTCACTATAGGGTTTTAGGATTTTGTGAGAATGTTATGTTTAAGATGATATAACGTACAAACTTTTATTTGGTATGCATTCGGATAGATATTTTGGTAACGCTTTATTTTGCTCTGTTCAGAATAGAGTTAGGTTCTTCATACAGTCTTACTATTTATCGTGGTATGGCCTTTATTTTGGTCGCCTGAGCAGGTTTTGTTTGCTAAGTACAATATTTATGATTATGATCATGTTAATGACAATTATCTTAGTTTTTGGTCATTAATTTGTGGTTCTCAGATGATACTGTGTACACTAATTTTATTGAATATATTGATGAAGTAGTGTTGATCAAGCTTATTCTACAAAGAAGGCCTAGAGACCAACTAGTGCCTCTTTTTTCTGCCTTTTTTGTGGCTAACGAAGCAAGAAACAAAACCAAAATGGGTGATCAAATATCCTGAAATGTTGAATACAGTGACAAAGAGACGAAGAGATATTGAACCTATACTCATTTTATAATTAACAACAAAAATTACTGAAACATGTTCTCAAACTAGTCATTACAATTTTTCATTTGCCTATTTGAGTTCAAAGGTCAAACTACAACTTACACAACAATAAAATGACCAATACAACACAGACCATAGAAACAAGTATTTGAAGGAACGCTAACAATTTCAGATACACAACATCAGTATGAAAATTTTCAACTGTGATTCTAAGATATGGCTCAACCCAATGATCCACCTGTCCTCTGCAGTTCTGGAAGACAACTTCAATAAGTTTTGGAGCTGGCACAATATCATTGTCCTCCATATTTTTGTCTGCCATGGTCTGCAACATGAAATATGAATCATGACAACATTAGTAACAGCAAAAATAACAACTACCATTTTAAACAACCAACTTGCACCATAGAAGGTGATAACTCAAGCAATAATGAGGTAATAACTCACAGATGAAATCATATTCCACAGACTCTGTTGATAGTCAAATTCTTTACAAGTAAGAAAATGAGCAGTTCCTCTTGAAATATAGTTGTCCAAAGGAACCAAAATATCTGCAAATATGTAGAGGTTAATATGTATCAAAATTAGAAGTTATGGAAAACAATGAAAAATATCTAACAAGGCAACCTATATGCACAAATACCCCTACCCCCAAAAAATGAGCACATACTTTAAACCTACACCAAATGCACTTGGACCAGTATAGGCACAGGTTTAATGTACCAGTTGAAAGTTATATAATGTAAAACTCATCTCATTTAAGCAAAAAATAGCCAACCCCACATTGTACATTGCCCTTGTTTCTGTTGAAACCACCTAAAACGACACAAAAAAATATGAACATCACAAAAGTTGGCCATTTTGTAGCAAAATATCATGAACTCCTTGTTTTAGATTTTTGACAAGTTAAAAGCAAAGTTGATGTTTTCCTTCATAAATCTATTATAAGAAAAATAGAATTGAATTAGTGGTCAATTCTTATATTATGTAATTGGTAATCATTCAACATCAACAAGTCAACAACAACTACTATATTATTCACTCTGACTTCAATTTGCAAGTTGGAAAGCCTCTGAAGTCT
The DNA here is from genome assembly GCF_014773155.1 of Arachis stenosperma. Taxonomy (NCBI): domain Eukaryota; kingdom Viridiplantae; phylum Streptophyta; class Magnoliopsida; order Fabales; family Fabaceae; genus Arachis; species Arachis stenosperma. The sequence continues at coordinate 44,119,245 of NC_080378.1, read as the reverse complement.
ACTTTAAAATTGTGGCACGCAACTCACCTAAAATTTTGTTTCATGTAATTATTGTACTGATTAATCAGACATTTTTACTTTTATGTTAAAAAAATTAAAAACAAAAATAAATCTCTAAAGTCAATCCCTTTCCCCCAACTTTTCAAAATCTTCATACTTACAACACTAATTTAATAAGAACTCTCTTTTCTTTTTTCGGTGTTTATCTAAACCATTGAATCAAGTAATGGACTGCATTATGATTATGACTGTAACATAAATATATAATAAATTTCTCAGAATAGAACTACCTCTACCAACTTCATTGACAAAAACTTACTATATTTTAAGTCTTTGTCAGAAAAAAAAATTACATAAATAAAATTCGTTACTGGTAAAATTTCAAATTATTAAATGCATTAGATTTATTGAAAACTTGAATAATTTTTTGTATAGTCAAACATTATCCAAAAACTGAAAAAAGAGAAGAAAAAGGAGAAGAAGAAGAAAAGAGAAAAGCGACTAACTTTTCCAATGGCTTGAAAAAGTGAAGTGTTGAAAGAAGCTGCTGTAAGAATAGGTATGGAAAAACTGGTGGTTGCCGGAACAAGAGTGAAAAAGTGTGTGCCGAGGCCGATGTCGGAGAGGCCATGAAAAGCCTCAGACTACCATTCATACTTGGGAATCCCAAGCCTGCTAACGGCAACAACAGAATTTACCAGATTTCTGCTAGTGATTGGAAAGACCAAAAAATTTGGGGAAAGGAGACAAGAAGAAGTCTAGAATGGATTCAGGAAGAAATGAAATCTGGATTTGGGATTAGAGTTTTATATAAAATTTAAGGGTATAATTATAAATTTAACAATTTTAATATTTAATTTTAATTCAAACTAAAGAGGATAATGAGACAAAATTCAGTCTTGTATACTACTATGTCAAACATAATACTAAAATTTGTTTAAATTTTTATCTCTCAGAGTGACTCGCAAACAAACGCTACTAAGGTACGGATCAATAGTTATAGGATTTAAATACAGAATTCTAGAACAAAATTAATTGACTGATCGATTTCCTGGTACACCAAGCTCGCGTGGCTCCCATTTCTCACCTGGCCGTCGCTCACGTCACTCACGTCGCGGGTCTCCTCATTGCTTGCTGCTCTCCGGTCTCTGGTCTCTGCTCACCTCGCCGTCCCTCACCTTCCTCCCTCGCCATCTCTCCAGCAAGCACTCCTCGGCTCCTCGCTCACTGCTTGCTGCTCCAGTGCTTCTTCAGTATTTTTTTCAGAGTTAATTTTTATGAATGTTGTTGATTGTTGATTATCTCAGATAATGTTTACGAGTTAATTTTGTGATTGTTGTTGATTGTTGATAATCTGAGTTAATTTTATGACCCTAACTCAGTTTCGGTGACTCAAACCTAGTCAATGGCCTCTGAAATGGATTAACTGAAAAACACAGCTTTAAGGAAGAAAAGAAGAGATTAATATCTTCTATAATTTGCTGCATAAACTAAATACATAGAAAAAGTGAAAGAACAATGCAGTACGTTTTTCGTTCATGCACTACATTGTAGCAAACATTTATGCTTTGGGTGTTTCCTCTGTGTACTTTTAAGGGTTTCAATCGGTTTTGATCTTTGGGTTTCTATTCTTTGAACTTCGAATGCAGGGCATTTTTCTCCCATTTTTATTGTCTAATTACTCATACTTAACATTACAGTAGAGGAAGAATGGGAAACGAACAGGAGGACAAAGAAATGGAAATGGGTTCAATTGTAGTTGAAAAGGTCGGCGGCAGATCATCAGTGGTACACTGCTTCTCAAGATATCCCGTCAAGTTCATTATACCCAAAAAGGTTTTGACAATTCTTTAATCTTCTTTTAAAGTTGATTTTAATTTTTTTTTCTTTCTTATGTTTTTAATCCATATAAATATAGGTCAGTTTGACCCTAGTCTGTTTCAATCTTTTGCTATGATTTTGGTCCTTCTATTCTCTTCTCTTCATTAATTTGAGTTTGATTCTTGTAATTACTTCAGAGCATGCAGATAAACAATAGAAATATTTGAAATTTGTATTATTAGTTGACTCCGAATACAAGTGATGGGGACTAAATCCCTAGTTATAGGAAAAGAGAAAAGATAGATTAAAATCAAAGCAAAAGTTCTGGAAGAACTAAAAACATACTGGAATCTTTTATTATTATTTTTTTCCCTCTCTAAATCCGACTTTTATGTAGTGATTGTTACCATGACAAAAATCTTAATTTGTCAAAAATATTTTTTCATGGTTTGCCTAGGTGGGTTCTTCCAGAACTGATGCTGTATGGGTTTATGCCCTCAATTATGGAGGTGGAATTGTATCGGTAAGATCCTTCCATTTTGTTTGGTCGCATGTTGTACTATTTCTTAACTACTTTGGTTAGATGCTTGTTTCTTTTGCAACAAATTTGGAGTTTGGTTTTGTGGTGTAGGGTGATCAAATTTTATGCAAATTTTCAGTGGGAGATTGTTGTACAATGGTGTTAACCACCCAAGGTTCCACTAAGGTGATCTCATTTTTTACATTGTTGGCTATTTTCATTATTTTGGCTAATTGTAGCTTCTCTTTCAGATGTTCATGAGTTGGACCGTTTATCTCTTTGATTAGTAGGAGTGATTGACTGTTCTTTAACTTGGTTTATCCTAAGTGCTAAGAACTAAAGATATTTTGTCTTTGTTTAGGTCTACAAATCAGTGGGATCTAAGTGCTCTAAACAACTATTGGAGGTAGCAGCATTGCATGTTTCTGTTTAGCAGCTATCCTTGGCATTTATTAGGGAGTTGTCATTTTATAAGATAGAAATAGAAGAAATGATTAATAATGATTGCGTTTCACTTTACAATATTTGATGTCGATCAATATTTATGGTCATGTTATTGATACAGAGGTTTGGTCTGATGTAATGGATTACATTTTTAATTTGTTTTAGCATATTTTTACTACTATTACTTTTTATGTTATTGTGAAACACACTTCTAAGATTTTGTTCAACATAGTAGGCAAGGGTTGGAAGCAATGCACTTTTAGCCATCATTCCAGATCCTGTAACATGTTTCTCCACTGCAAGATACTACCAGAAGCAAGTATTTAATGTGTCTTCAAACTCAAATCTGGTCATTGTTGATTGGATAACCAGTGGGCGACATGAAAGTGGAGAAAAATGGGATTTTGATCTTTATAGAAGCATCAATAATATATTCTTGGAGGATGGTGAACCATTGTTTCTCGATACGGTAACATACATTTTCTTGTCCTTGATAAGGTTATTACAAATACAAATTGTGTTTCTTGATCGCTTGATTTTGTTAGGTGTATAATCTGTTAACATTATTTTTAAATCTTAGCTTTCAATATTTCGACGGGATCTCTCTGTAGCAAACTTTATCTTTTATCCGAGTATGGCTTATGGAAATTTCGTTGGTATTCCCAATAATAATAATGCAACTTAAATAGCTTTTCTAATCTTATGCAAGTCTAACTTGTTGCACTGCATGCATCACATCTTCCCCTTGCCCCATTTCCCTACCGTTGTTGTCGGGTTTGATGGGGGCTAAACCCAGTACCTGTTAATAAACGAATTCTGATGGCAATAATTTCTTCTGATGCAAGCACTTAAACTATTTGAATGAAACATAATTATCTGATGGCAATAATTTATTTTGTTTTATGTTCATAAAATACAGGGAAATAATTTATCCTGACTGTTAAACACGTCTGGTATACAATCATTTTTTATGCATAGTTTAATGATTTTAGTACCTCCCTCTTAATGGGAAAAAGGTCCTGTTTAAAACTTACTAAGTTTTGGAAGTTGGTATTCGAAGCAATGTTTGTCAAATGGTGGACTTGTGGCGCTATAACGCAATATCATAGCGGATTTTTCAATTTTGGCATTAGGGAAGGCGTAACGTCACGGTTTTTGCTCGCGTCCAAGGAGTTCCACGACGGATCCCGGCGGCGCGTTCTGTCGCAGAAATCGCGGAACCTCAGTTGTGAGAAAAATGAAGAATTGTGCTGCAAGTGTTATGTGCATGCCTTTTTTGGGTTTTTTTTGTCATTTTGGGATTCTAGGACGACCCTATATAAAGTTTAAGATAATCTTTCATTCTTCAGATACTTCACAGCACCAAAAAAACTAAAAACAACACACAAGAAACACACTCTGTTCTGTACCAAAGATCTTTCGCCTGTTCTCTTAATTTTTTTCCTTCCTTCTCTTGGCTCCTTTGCCTGTCTACTTCCATCTCTTGCTTCCCTTCTCCTTTCACTTCATTTTTTATTTCCTTCTCTCTTGCTTATGCTCTAGTCCAGTAGTCCCGTTACTACTTCAATATCAAACCAAGTGCCACAAACTCAACCTTCAGTGTCGAACAATAGGGCACACCCATGGTGGAAATATTGCCACTAACTAGATCCAAAATCAACTGCAATTGTTTGCAATTTGTTCAAAGACTATACAAGGGAGTATCAGCAGAGGAAAAGAGCATTTAATGGGAAACAGATGGATACTGTGGTGAGTTACCAGAAAGAATTCGTCAATTTGGGTTGGCAGTGCGGATGCAGAGGAACCTGGGACATGACAAATTCTTTCTATGCTATTTAGATATAGTTTTGAGATATTTGGGAAAAAATTGTGTCATCTTCCAGTTTTGTGACTTCTATACTTACATCCCACTACTAAAATGGTTTGTTTGATATACAGATGTCATTAGAGAAAGAAAAAATTGGCTGCATACATGAACTTGTGCAGGACTACCAAGTGATTGCAATGATTCTACTACTGGGGTGAATGAATTTTCTTGACTTATTGATGGACATGCTTATCCGCTCCTTCTTTCATTTTTTTTTCAAAATAAAAGAAAAACAAAATTACGAATTTGTGTACTACATGCATGTGTTTATCAGGCCAAAGTTGCAGTTTGTGCAGAATCTGGTGCAAGATAAGGTAAAAGGAATTATGTCTGAGCAATTGCAGCATCCTTCAGGTGCCTTGAGTCACAAAAGAAATGAGGCTGGTTATTTCATTTCCAAGCCAAGCTTGATGGCTTCTTGCAGTGTCTTTGGGACTAAGGTAAATTATGAATTATTTAATGAATATAATGCTTGTAATACACAAATATGATTCAATGTTTTAAGTGTACTTTGACATGAGTTTGTTTAAATCTGATATCTAACTATGATCATGCTCTCAGTTTGTAGTCAATTCAAAGGAAGTTCTATAGGGTTGAAGATAAAAAATGTTAGAAAATGAATTTAAAAGAGATGCGTTCTGTGTTTTTAACTGCTTAAAATTATAGAATGTCAGTTTTGTTGTTCTTAGGGTACGTTGGCTTGTATTAGTGGCACTGGTATTTGATATGATGCTTGATGATATGGTATAAATAGAATGTCATGTTAGGGTATATAGCATCTAATTTAACATTTGTTTTGGCGTAGGGTATGTGTAGAACCAATTTGGGCATATTTGGCTTGAAAGCTTTTACAAATCGATAGAAACTAGGGGAAGAAAAACAAGAAATGCTAACTTCATGATCTCGGCCCATTCCAATCTTTACAAGTAATAATCATTCTTTCTCTATTATAATTGTGTTTCCCATCATTAATTATGGATTTAGCATTAGAACCCAGAAAGTAAATAGAGTAACAACTATACTGCTGAATCGTTACAAACAACTAAAAATATCCACAAAATATAAAATCCAGTAAACTACCATTTCTAAGCATGAAATATTTGATTGCGAACAATTTTAACCATCAAAGGTGTAAACTAACTTGCTACCCATCAAAGATTGGGCTAGTTCAACAAACTACCCAAAATAGCCCGAAAATGGGTAATTTATTGGGTAGTTTTATCAAATTATCTCAACTTACCTATAAAAGATCTTAACTTATCATAGGATCCTTGGTCAAAATAGCGGAGTGCGTCTGGTTTTATATATGACAAAAAAGTGTCTTTAAAACTTAAAGGTAAATTCTATCGCACTGCTATCAGACCGGCTATGCTTTATGGTACAGAGTGTTGGGCGGCCAAAGGAGAGCACAAACATAAGCTAAGTGTGACAGAGATAAAGATATTGAGATGGATGAGTGGTCATATGCGATTGGATAGAATAAGAAATGACGATATAAGAGAGAGAGTTGGAGTAGCATCTATTTTGGAAAAGATAGTAGAATCGCGTCTCAGGTGGTTCGGACATGTGAGAAGAAGACCGACAGAACATCCAGTCCGGAAGGTGGATGAGATGGAAGACGGACAAGGGGTGAAAGGTAGAGGAAGACCTAAGAAGACTATCCATGAGGTGGTCAAACGAGATCCACATGTAAACAGTCTTTCTATTGACACGATAAATGATAGAGCTCAATGACGTCGTTTGATTTATGTAGCCGATTTGACCTAGTGGGACAAGGCTTTGTTTTTGTTGTTGTTGTTGTTGTTTGTACCTATAAAAGATTGAGATAGTTTGACAAAACTAACCATAGTAGGTAGTTTTTTGGATAGTTTTGTCAAAATAATCCAATTTTTTATGGGCATCAGTTGTTTACATCTTTCATGGTTAGAATTAGCCCTCAGATATTACAAAATTGGAAATGATAATTAAGTCATAAAATTGCCTACATTGTTATGTAGTTTTGGTTTCTACCTTTTGTGATTATTTTTATCTTCTGTGGATATTTTTGGTAGATTAGTTACTAAATCATATTATTGGTAGATCATGTGGTACAAAATGACAAAAGCTTTATCACTTTCAGACGTTGATGTCTTGCCCAAAAGCTTGAGCCCAAGAGAGGATGGTGAAGTTTTCCACAACATTTTCTAAGAAAATTTTGTCATCCACAAATTACAAAAGATAGATTGTAGTCTTAGTGCCTAGAAGGCCACTTTAGGACTTTAACAACAAAAGTAAACGAAAATGGAGATTTCTTACTGCCTTTTTCCCCACAAAACTATGCTCTTTTCTCATCATTAATAATCACAGTTCTTGCCGTGCAGCTTCTTCACTTAGATTCAGGTCTTTTCCCCCCTCGAAAACCCTTATCATAAAATCCCCAACTTATACTTCGTAAGCGTTCTCAAAGTGCTTTATATGTATTTTTATATATATTTAAATAAGTAGATTAGCCTGTTTTTAAGTGCATCCAAAATTTGTTTGGCTATAATTAGAGTACTGCGGATTTCAGTGTTATGAATTAAATTTTCTCTATTATCTAATTCAGGCCAAACAAACGACATGTCTTGTGATTTATTTTATTTTATTTTTGAAGACTAGCAACATGGCTGACAGGTTACTACTTGGGGTATGTTTGTATTACAAGTTCCACATCAGTTAATGATATGATCTTTAGAGAATTTTTAAAGATGGAGCATCTGTCACCTCTTAAGCTAGCTTTTGGGATAAGTTAGGTTCAGCCAATTCTGATAGTTTGTTTGGAGGGTAATAGATGATATCTATTAATAACCCTGAAAATGTCTAGGTGTCGAACCATCAGGTCCTTGGCCTTGCTTTTCCAAAGAGCTTCTCTTCTGTAACTGTGCACCAGTCTCAATCCTCCACTAGTTAACATCTTTGTGTATTTAATATGTTACCTATTAATGCAGAAGTTTTCATTTACACTCTCTTATATTTCCTTTCCCTCTTGGATGGTTATTTTTTCAAGGATTTACAGCGTATTATTGTGTATTACTCACTTCAGCGTTCAGTAACCAACAAAAGTTTCTTCTGAAACACTAGTCAGTTTGACTATATTTTTGGTAGCTGCAAGTGTATTTTTGGCTACACAAGTTGATACGTTACCGTCCTTGATTTCTGGCACACTATATATTACAATTTACAATTGTGTAATTTTTGTTATTTGTTTTGTTATTTTTTTCCCTCTAAAGGGTATTCCTCCCATTATTATTGGAGAAGGAAACTAATTCCCTTTCAAGTCATAAACAGTTCAATAAGCTGAGTTCATGGGCTTATGAGCTAAGCATTAGCTGAACATCTCAGCTTGTTGTTTTTAAGAAAACTGAGCTTGAGCTTTATTATCTTTTGACTCAGTGACTTGTGAGCCGACTTGGTAATAGTAATATTGCATATTGTGACCACACACATGAAGTTTGACCATTTAATTTGTTTTAGGATTTAGAATAATTAGGTTTTTTGTGTTATAATTTATATAAATTAGGTTATATAATTTTTTTCATTTTCAACCTCATTTTTTGCGCAGAAAACTAGTCTTGTTGTTCGAGTTGCTGCAATGACAACTGAATCGGTTTATAAGTTTCTCCAAGAGGAGTTAGCTCCCTTGGAGTCATTGCTTGGGGTGCCACCTTACCACTAAGGTGATTTGTTTTCTGAAGTTAACGGTTTCAATTTCCAAACTAAACGTGAGTTATATCTTGTTATGAATTTTCCTTTAGGCTTCGTATTGTTTGTGCATCTATTAAAACGGGCATTAAGACATAGATATTAGACAAGACATAACATGCATGTGCTTGTGTATGGTGTTTGGAAATAGTGGACAATGACATAACATTACTGTGGTGTGTAAATTTGTGTTTGGTTATGTAGAACATGTCAAATACACAATTTAAATTGACAATTTTACCCTTAGTTTTATTTTGGAAATAGACAATATTTTAAAACAAAAATAAAGAAAAAAGAACACTTGTTGAGGATGTAATGACCCAACTTTTCCTCGTACTAACAGTAAGGCGTTACTAACATATCTTTCTTATTTAATATTTAATATTGAGCCTTTAGTTCGATGTTGTATTTCAACTTTAAAGAAAGTAACTAAAAATTGTTTTTATTAATTAAAATCACATATCAAATATCTCTAAATAATAATAATCACAAATATTAATAATAATAGATGTTATACACAAGAAATCAAAATAAAATCTAAACTGATCGCCAATAGTTTCGTATTGAGTCTTTGAACTTGTGTCACTGAAAGGGTGGAAAATTTTTGGGTGAGAACCATGGTTCTGAAAATCGAACCGGATCGGCCGGTTCAACCGGAAAAATTGGGAACCGGTTACCTAGTCGATCCGGGTAAGGTCAGAAATCGCTTGACAAAAAACCGGTAAAAAACGGTCGAATCGGCGGTTAACCGGGAGAACTATTTGGTTTTTTAGCGGTTTTTAGTTTGGATAAACTTTAAAACGGCGTCGTTTTGAAGGTTAAAAAAAAGAGAGAGAGAAGCTAAAGTGCTAAACGCACAACCCTAATCCTAATCTCAGTCTCAACTCTCAACTCTCAACTCTCACACTCTCACAAGAGACACCATAGTCACCACGGGCTGACCCACCGTCACATAGCCACCCACGATGGAGCAGCCCCTTTTCGTCGTCGTCGAACTCCTCTCCTCCATCGTCGTCGCCGAGCTCGCCTCCTCCATCGTCGCCCTTACTCGCCGCCGGTAATACTCTGCCTTCCAACCCTAACTTTCTTAGTCTCTCTTCAACCTTCTTCCTCCAAAGTACAAACACCACCGTCACCTCCAACAAACGCTGGAGCAAAGCATCACCGTCGCGGGTCGAAGGTCACCGTGGCATCCGGGTCGAAGGTCGCCGTCCCGCGGTGAGTACTCAGTAGTTAGTACTTCAATATTTTCCTTCTTTCAATTAATTTCGTTTATTTGGTGATAAAACTGTATGAATTGGACAGATTTGAGTTCATGGTTCTTGTTCTGTTTTTCAAATCTTTTCCATCTTCTGAGTTCTTGTTCATGGGTTTTTGTTCTATTTTTCAATTAATTTTTTTATTTTGTTAATTATTCTTGTTTTGTTTTTCAATTTTGTTTATTTTGAATTTCGGTATATAAATTCAATTCTACTATGTTGGATTTGGCTATATTGAGTTTTGTTAATTTCTGTTCTGTTGAATACTGCTCTGTTGAATTTTGGGGTTTAAAATTTAAATTCAATTCTGCTCTGTTAATTATGTTGAATGAATGTCGTATGAGTTATATGGATTGATATATTTTTCTGGATTCTAGATTGCTGTCATTTTGAATTTAGATGGAACAGCTATGATCAGCAACTACAACATAATTCTGTGGGCATCTTCAAGGGTAGAAATTATAGAATTAGCCCTCTCTAGTTGCTTGTTGAGAACCATTGTATTTTGATTGACTTCATTTAGTGACTTTGTTCAGGTTCACTTTTCTTTTCAATTTGAATTAATTCTTTTAAAATAATTTTGTTAATTTTTTGTGGTACTTATTAATTTTGTTGCTTGTTAATTGTTGATTTAATTGTCTAATTGTTTGGATTCTAACTTCTGAATTTGTTTTTTGAACTTTTGATGCTGAATGTAATTGATAATTTTCTGTTTTGAACTTTTGGTGCTACATGTATTCTTTGCTTCTTGATGTGATTAGAAATTCTGTAAATCTGTTCAATCAATATTTAATTTGTGTAAATTTGTGTTTGTAAATTGTAGTTGTTACTAATTAGAAATTTTTTATTTTTGAAGATAGAACAACTAAATAGTGATCAAGCATTACATATATTAATTTTTAATAATTTTATTTAATTGAACCCCGGTTGAACCTCGGTCGGACCATTAAACCAGTGAACCAGTTACCTTACCGGTTCATTGACTGGTCCGGTTCTCGCAACCTTTGTGAGAACAAACCACACGTTCTTAGTAGGGAATATGAATGCCGTAAAAGTAGTGAATATAAACTACAAATAGCTAATTTTACTCAATAAAACTATTTTTATTAAACCCGTGAAAATACTTTTAGTTTTATTTTAAATAATTAATTACTATTTTTTTAAATTTCTAAGCTCAACAGATTTTAATTACAAAATTAGTCATATTAACCATCTTCCAGCCACAATCATTTCTCAACCACAACATTTCACCTCCATACATGAACTAATAGCACATGTAAGAGATTCAAACCAACACACAAACGACTCAAACAGCACAATCACAGAGAAGTAATATAAACAAACACAACCAAATGCGAATGTACAAAAAACATGATGGATGTCTATCCTTAACGCAGGTAATAACCTCATTTATCGGTTTCGACTCGCACCCGATGCAATTCAACTCGCAAGTCAGATAAGGCTTTCCAGCGGCATAACCTTTGTAAGGTTCCGAACTCTTGCAGGCGCTGATTCTCCAACTGAAGCATGTGTCCCTTTCTCCTAGAAGCCATTCTATATACACGAGCGTTCCCACACAATTATTCACATATAAAGCCCACGGCTTAATGAAAAATTCCATTTTTAGGGTTTATCTTGTGTTAAATTTAGAGGATTTTATCAACTTTTCTCACATTTATTCACCAAAATAGCACGGTCTTATAATTCTCCTTAAACTTTGCTTAATGGTTTAAAACATATTTTTTTAGGCTTTAAAATTAATAAATTTAGTTTCCTTTGATTCTACTCGATGCCTTGATAAGTTAGTGATTTCAGGGTTAAGAGAAAAGGAATGGATCAAAGGAGTAGAGAGAAAAGCATGCAAGATGGAGAATTCATGGAAAATAAGGATTTGGAAGATTTAAGGCGACGCGTACGTGTGAAGAAGAAACTCGTCAAGACGACGCGTACGCGTGACAAGCGGCACGTGACATCATTAAAGGCGACACGCTGGAGGTGATTTTTGAGCTTGCTAAGGCCCAAATCTAACTCAATTCTGAAGTATTTGAGGAAAAAATCAAGAATGGACCAGGGGGGGGGAAGCAATTAGGGTAGCTTAGGACCATGTTTTAGGTGAGTTTTCTAGAGAAAAATTTTCTCTTTTCTCTAGAATTAGGGTTTTAGGTTGATTTTCCTCTTAGATTTAGGTTTTGATTCTTGTTTTAATATAGTTTCTTTTAGTTTTCCTTGTTCTAGTACTTTAATTCTTAGTTTTACTTGTTAATTTCTCTTTTACGTCACTTTTAGTTTTATGAACACTTTTGGTACTTTCAATTTTTTTAATACAATCTCATATTTTATGTTCTTTTAATGCTTATTTGAGTTATTGTTGTTATTTTCTTGCATTGGGTAGTTGTAAAATTTACTGTTCCCTACAATTTTATTAGGCTTTCTTTTTATGCCTTTCAAGTGTTTGAGAAAATATTTGGTTGAACTTTAAAGTAGATTTTGAGCATTATTGGCTTGGAAGGAGAAAGTAGGTGCTCTTGAGTCATTAATACCTAATTTAGATTGGCGATTTAGAGTGATTAGTTAGTCTTATATCCATTAACATTACTTATGGATTAAGATTAACTAGACTTATTTGACTTTCGTCCAATGTGGAGAAAACGAAATAGGATTAGCTCTTGATAATTGTTGTGTTATGATTAATGACTAGGATAGAAAATCTAGATTCTCAATCCTTGCCATGAATGCCTCTTTTTAGTAATTGTTATTTTTAGTCACTTGATTTACTTTTCTTGTCATTTAATTTCTTGTCTTATCATCAACCCAACCCCGTAAAACTCATAACCAATAATTGAGCACTCGATTATAATTCCTAGGGAGAACGACCCGGGAGTAATACTCTCAGTTATTTTTATTGGGTTGAACTTCTGACAACCAAATTAAACATTGATAGAAGGTTGTTTGTCGGTTTGGACTATACTTGCAACATGATTATTTTTGTGGAAATTTTTAGACCGACAAAAACTCATATATCAGTTAAGTTCGCCAATCTGTATTGTGAGCTCAAATTTTCGCAATTTCTGCAACGGAGATTCATTATAAAGAAGAAATTAGTTGTACCCTCCGATATGAAGAAGTTTACTGAGCATCGAATTGAGGAACACATTTATTTCTGGATAGAGACTTGGTGCGAGTGAATGAATCTTGTGTCTGGGAGTTTTACAGTAATTATTACCGGGTGACCCTTGATGCAGTTCACCTCAGAGATAGACAGATTCTGGTGACAGAAGAAGCTATCGAGGAGATCCTTCATTTTCGGCCAAAGATCGGCGATAAAGATGATTTTGATAAGGCCGAGGAAGCAATGCATTGTATGAATTTTGATTGGGACGCAGTGCGCCAGGTTGTTGCTATTAGTTCTGATGTTCCTTTGGAGTATGGTCATTCTAAATAAGATCCCAAAGGCATCAAGTTTGAGTATCTGACGCAGGAGGCTAAGGTGTGGCAGCAGATCCTGAGTACTTATGTCATGCCTAGCACTCATGCGACTGAGGTTCGGGCCGACATGATTGCATTGATATGGTGCGTCTTGGAGGGAAAGTGTAACACCCTAATTTTTAGCATGTCATGATCGTACCAAAAGTAATGCGTTACTAATTCGTTTTCCTTATTAACTATTTAATATTGAGCCTTTAGTTCGATGTCGCGTTTCAGTTTTTAAGAAAATTCCAAAAAAATGTTTCTATTAATTAAAATGGCATTTCAAAGATCTTCAAATAATGATAATCACATAATTATTAATAATAATAAATATTATACAAAAGGATTCAAATGAACTTAGATACAATTCCTGTCCCTCTGTATAAAATAAAAGCTTAATAACAAAGGTGAGTGAGTTCTATGAAAGCAACTCAATGCATAAACTTAACTCAAATAAGACTAATAATCGCCCGCAACTTCAAACTGACCCACGTCACTGAAAGGGGGGAGACTTTGGGGTGAGAACAAACCACACATTTTCAGTAGGGAATGAAAATGCCGTAAAAATAGTGAAATAAAATACAAATAATTAACTTTACTAAAAAAAACTATATTTCTATCAAAACTTTTTGAAAATACTTTTGGTTTTACTTTAGCTAACTAATTACCTCTTTTGAAATCTCTAAACTCAAATCAAATTTTAAATATAAAACTAGTCACATTATCCATCTCTCAGTCACATAATTAATCCTCAGCAATCACAACATCAATTCTTAAACACCTCAATACATTCGCAAACTAATAGCACAAGTAAGAGGTCCAAATCAACATAAAAACAAGTCAAACAGCACAATCACAGAGAAGTAATATAAGCAAACACAACCAAATGCAAATGTGCAAACAACATAATGCATGTCTATCCCTAGTGCAGGCCATGAGCTTATGTGTCGGTTTCCTACCCGCTCCCGATATTACCCGGGAACAAGTCCCAGGTATGGCTTTCCAGATGCATACAATGTGCTTATAAGTCGTACGGCTAGGCCGCATACAGTGTGACTTTAAGTCGTACGGCTAGGCCGCATACAATGTGACTTTCCAAATCAATAAGCATACATCTGGAAAACAGTTCTCAGTGTGTGGGCGTCTCCACTTTACATTTGGTACTAAGACCCAAACAATGTCACATCTGCTCTCCTGTGACAAACAACCTCTTTCATTAATACATTCTTTTGATCTTTGTTCACTGCTCTCCTGTGACAGAGATTCCTTTTCTTAATAAACCGAACTCAAATCATTTTTTATTTAAAACTAACATCACTCTTTATAACTTTTTTTCAAACCTCCAAAACAACTTTATTTACAAGAAGTTCTTCTTTCATACAAAAATCAGTTCTTATTTAACCATGATTTTTCCAAACCAACTTCAAAATCATTTCAGCCACAACCAACCAATTCAACATAATCTCATAAATAAAAATTTTAAACAATTCCATCAAAATCAGAAAACCAACATCAGTCACAGCCTCAATTCAACCAGTCACAATTCAATTTCATCAATTAACTATTCACAACAACAAAACTAATCACGAGACATTTATAAACTAATTGCACTTATTCACTAAATTTTAATGGCATTCATAAATTAAAACGATTAATTTTAAAATAAAATACCCTACCTCCGTACGAAATTAAAACAACGGAAGCTCCGGAAAATCTTTTTAACTGAACTGCTGAACAAGAAAATGTCAGAAATCGTCTGTACTTTCTAAAACTCCAATTGGTCAAACTCAAGGAAAAGGAGAGGTACGTCACCGTTAACTTCTACTGGACAAAAGTAACGCTAACACGTAGAAAAAAAAGATATAAACACTTTTATCAGATTTGATTTTTTATTGAAGTTACAAATCGTAAAAAATTGAAATAAAAAAGTTTACGGTACCATTTTTTTTCTCCTTTTCTCTCATGGTTCTCTCTCTTCTTTCTCTCAAGACCCACGGCTGAATGATGAAAAAAAAAAAGAATTAAGATGGTGACATGATGAGTTTAGGGGCATGTGTCGTGTTTATGTATATATTCATGCATATAAGCCACATTTGGCTTGCTTGCTTTCTTTCATTACTTATAAGCCTTCGGCCATTTTTTTTAACAACAACAATAATAATAATAATAGTTAAAATTCTTTTATCTTTTTTTGAATTATTTCATTATAATAAACATTATTTAAAAAATTTAATAAATTTTAAATTTAAAGTATCTTAAATTTTAATTTAATTACTTTTAGAAAAAATAATTTTCTTTAAATAAAATTCTCAATAAATATAATAAATCGTAAACCACTTTTTATTTAATTTTCAAAAAGTCGGATTGTTATAAAAAGGAACTCTACCTTCCGAGACTCATCAGGAGGTATTTGGGTCGGACCTATGTCAGAAGCACCCTGCAATTTCCATATTTGATCACACAGTTAGTTCACCAGGCTGAGGTACCATGGGAGCAAGGAGATGAGACATCGGCAATTCACAGCAAGAAGGAGAAAGTTATTCCTTGAGGGAACTGGTTCGGTGATTGATGAGCGGATATTTTATACGCTTTTTGGGGGTAATTTCATGTAGATTTTAGCATGTTTTAATTAGTTTTTAGTTAAATATTATTAGTTTTTAGGCAAAAATCATATTTCTAGACTTTACTATGAGTGTGTGTATTTTTCTGTGATTTCAGGTATTTTCTGGCTGAAATTGAGGAAGCTGAGCAAAAATCTGACTTAGGCTGAAAAAGGACTGCTGATGCTGTTGGATCCTGACCTCCCTGCACTCGAAATGGATTTTCTGGCGCTACAGGAGTCCAATTGGCGCGCTCTCAACAGCGTTGGAAAGTAGACATCCAGGGCTTTCCAGCAATATATAATAGTCCATACTTTTCGCGAAGATAGATGACGTAACTTGGCGTTGAACGCCAAGTACATGCTGTTGTCTGGAGTTAAACGCCAGAAACACGTCAGGATCCGGAGTTGAACGCCCAAAACACGTCATAACTGGGAGTTTAACTCCAAGAAAAGCCTCTACTCGTGGATAGCTTTAGTCTCAGTCCCAGCACACACCAAGTGGGCCCCAGAAGTGGATTTCTGCACCAATTATCTTAGTTTACTCATATTCTGTAAACCTAGGTTACTAGTTTACTATTTAAACAACTTTTAGAGAATTATTTTGTACCTCATGACATTTTCAGATCTGAATTACATACTTTTTGACGGCATGAGTCTCTAAACTCCATTGTTGGGGGTGAGGAGCTCTGCAGCGTCTCGATGAATTAATGCAATTGTTTCTATTTCACTCAAACGTGTGTATGGTCCGATCTAAGATGTTTATTCGCGCTTAATTGTGAAGGAGGTGATGATCTGTGACACTCATCACCTCCCTCAATCCATGAACGTGTGCCTGACAAACACCTCTGTTCTACATCAGACTGAATGAGCTTCTCTTAGATTCCTTAATCAAAATCTTCGCGGTATAAGCTAGAATTGATGGTGGCCACTCTTGAGAATCCGGAAGGTCTAAACCTTGTCTGTGGTATTCCGAGTAGGACTCAAGGATTGAATGGCTGTGACGCGCTTCAAACTCGCGATTGCTGGGCGTGATGACAAACGCAAAAGGATCAATGGATCCTATTCCAACATGATCGAGAACCAACAGCTGATTAGCCGTGCTGTGACAGAGCATAGGAACGTTTTCACTGAGAGGATGGGAGGTAGCCACTGACAATGGTGACACCCTACATACAGCTTGCTGTAGACGTGCTTTACAAACAATTGAGTTGAATGTTACATTGCAGAAATTCAAAGGACAAAGCATCTCCAAAACTCCAACATATTTCTCATTACTGCACAACAAGTAACGATTTTATTCTCTTTTATTTTTCTAATAATTCCAAACACTTTTACTTCTTACAATTAAATCCAAATAACCTTATTGGCATCCTGACTAAGACTAATAAAATAAATATAGCTTGCTTCAAACCAATAATCTCCGTGGGATCGACCCTTACTCACGTAAGGTATTACTTGGACGACCCAGTGCACTTGCTGGTTAGTTGTGCGAATTGCCAAAGAGTTAGATTGCATTTCGTGCACCAAGTTTTTGGCGCCGTTGCCGGGGATTATTCGAGTTTGAACAACTAAAGGTTTATTTTATTTCTTAGATTAGGAATAATTTATATTTTTTTATTGTTATTGTTATAGAGTCATCAAATTCTAGTGGGATAGTTTCTTTTTAAAAATTTCTTTTAAAAAAAAAATATATTATTTTTCTCTATTAATTGTTAATTTTTCGTGAGTCTAGTGTCTTGTTCTAAGTTTGGTGTCAATTGCATATTTTATATTTTTTTCTTGTGTTCTTTATTCTTCATTGATCTTCAAGTTGTTCCTGTTTATTTTTCTTGTTTGATTTCAAGTTTTTCTTGTTTTGTGTCTTTTCTTGTTTTTCTTGTGCTTTTTCAAAACATTAACTTTCAAAAATTTATATTTTTATTCATAAATATGATACATTTTTAAAATCAACATTGAAGTTACTGCCCAATTGGCTGGAGCATTGGTAGTTGTTCTTGATAATTGGGTATCTTCTTTGGAATCTTTTTCAAAAATAATTTTTCTTTGATTGAATCTTGTGCCAAACTCTAAGTTTGGTGTTTTCTTGTTGATCTTTCTTTAATTTTCGAAAATTTGTCTTGGTTTTCTAAAAATCTTAAGTTTTTGTTCTTTCTTTTGTTCTTGGTGTTCTTGTGAATCTTCAAGGTGTTCTTGAGTCTTTCTTGTGTTTTGATCTTAAAATTTTTAAGTTTGGTGTTTGATGAGCGGATAATTTGTACGCTTTTTGGCATTGTTTTTAGTATATTTTTAGTATGATCTAGTTAGTTTTTAGTATATTTTTATTATTTTTTAGTTAAAATTCACTTTTCTGGACTTTACTATGAGTTTGTGTGTTTTTCTGTGATTTCAGGTATTTTCTGGCTGAAATTGAGGGACCTGAGCAAAAATCTGCTTCAGAGACTAAAAAGGACTGCAGATGCTGTTGGATTCTGACCTCCCTGCACTCGAAGCGGATTTTCTGGAGCTACAGAAGCCCAATTGGCGCGCTCTCAACGGCGTTGGAAAGTAGACATCCTGGGCTTTCCAGCAATATATGATAGTCCATACTTTGCCCAAGATTTGATGGCCCAAACCGGCGTTCAAAGTCACCCTCAGAAATCCCAGCGTTAAACGCCGGAACTGGCACCTAAATGGGAGTTAAACGCCCAAACTGGCATAAAAGCTGGCGTTTAACTCCAAGAAGAGTCTCTACACGAAATTTCTTCATTGCTCAGCCCAAGCACACACCAAGTGGGCCCGGAAGTGGATTTTTATGTCATTTACTCATCTTTGTAAACCTTAGGCTACTAGTTTTCTATAAGTAGGACCTTTTGCTATTGTATTTTCATCTTTGGACATCTAGTTCTTGGATCATTGGGAGGCTGGCCTCACGGCCATGCCTAGACCTTGTTCTTATGTATTTTCAACGGTGGAGTTTCTACACACCATAGATTAAGGTGTGGAGCTCTGCTGTACCTCGAGTATTAATGCAATTACTATTGTTCTTCTATTCAATTCCGCTTGTTCTTTGTCCAAGATATCACTTGTTCTTCAACTTGATGAATGTGATGATCCGTGACACTCATCATCATTCTCACTTATGAACAAGGTGACTGACAACCACTTCTGTTTTACAAGCAAACAAGGCTCTAGTGTTTATCTCTTGGATTCCTGATACACGATGCATGGTTGATCGCCTGACAACCGAGTGCTCGCCTGACAAACGAGCCAGCCATTCCGTGAGATCAGAGTCTTCGTGGTATAGGCGAGAATTGATGGCGGCATTCAAGAGAATCCGAAAGGTCTAACCTTGTCTGTGGTATTCTGAGTAGGATTCAATGATTGAATGACTGTGACGTGCTTCAAACTCCTAGCAGGCGGGGCGTTAGTGACAGACGCAAAAGAATCACTGGATTCTATTCCGGCCTGACCGAGAACCGACAGCTGATTAGCCATATGCTGTGACAGAGCATAGGAACATTTTCACTGAGAGGATGGGAGGTAGCCACTGACAACGGTGAAACCCTTGCATAAGCTTGCCATGGAAAGGAGTAAGAAGGATTGGATGAAGACAGTAGGAAAGCAGAGAGACGGAAGGGAAGGCATCTTCATACGCTTATCTGAAGTTCCTACTAATGAATTACATAAGTACCTCTATCCTTATCTTTATGTTTTATTCATACATCACTATATCCATTTGAGTCTGCCTGACTAAGATTTACAAGGTGACCATAGCTTGCTTCATACCAACAATCTCCGTGGGATCGACCCTTACTCGCGTAAGTTTTATTACTTGGACGACCCAGTGCACTTGCTGGTTAGTTGTGCAAAGTTGTGTTTATGCCATGGTATTGAGCACCAAGTTCTTGGGGCCATTACTAGGGATTATTTGAGTTGTGAAAAGTAGTGATCACAATTTCGCACACTAGTGTTCCTTGGTGTTTTCCCTCCAAAATTTTCGAAAATAAGGAACATTGGATCTAAAAATTTTAAATCTTGTGTCTTTTGCATATTTTTCTTTTTCATCATAAAATTCAAAATTCAAAAAAAAAATATATACTTTCTAACTAATTTTGAACTACATTTTTCGAAAATTTTATATAAAAATTCAATTTTCAATTTCAAAATATTTCCAATCTCGTTTATTTATTTTGTTTTTATTTTATTTTATAAAAATTAATTTTTATAAAATAAATAATATCAACATACATATCATCTCTTTTATTCCATCATGGAATTAAGTGGGAATGAACAGTCCAGGAGGACTTTGGGGTCATTTGCTAACCCCACTACTGCTTCATATGGGAGTAGTATCTGTATACCCTCCATTGGAGTTAGTAGCTTTGAGTTGAATCCTCAGCTCATTATCATGGTGCAGCAAAACTACCAGTATTCTGGTCTTCCACATAAAGAACCTACAGAGTTTCTGGCACAATTTTTACATATTGCTGACACAGTACATGATAAAGAAGTAGATCAGGATGTCTACAGATTATTACTGTTTCCATTTGCTGTAAAAGATCAAGCTAAGAGATGGTTAAATAACCAACCTAAGGACAGCATAAAAACATGGAAACAGCTGTCAGAAAAATTCCTGAATCACTATTTCCCTCCAAAACGGATGACACAGCTAAGGCTAAGCATCCAAGGCTTCAAACAAGGAGATAATGAATCTCTTTATGATGCCTGGGAGAGATACAGAGAGATGCTAAGAAAATGCCCCTCTGAAATGTTTTCAGAATGGGTGCAATTAGACATCTTCTACTATGGGCTTACAGAAAAAGCTCAGATTTCTCTAGACCACTCAGCTGGTGGATCTATACATATGAGAAAAATAATTGAAGAGGCTCAAGAGCTTATTGAATTCAATCAGCAATTAGACTTTCTAACCCAGCAGCTAGCCGAATTCAAAGAAATACTACAGGAAACAAGAATGGCCAACAGGAATATGGAAGTACAGTTAAAGCAAACAGAAAAGCAACTGTCAAAACAAATAGCAGAAGAATGCCAAGCAGTTTAATTAAGAAGTGGGAAAACATTAAATACCTCACTTCAAAGCAGCAGAAAGCCAAGAAATGAACAAATGGCTACTCAAAATCCCTCTGAGGACAATCAGAGCCCAGAGAGGAATAATGCTGGCGCTGAACGCCCAGACCATGCTCATTCCTGGCGTTCAACGCCAGAAACAAACATGAATCCGGCGTTGAACGCCCAAAGGAAGCACGGTTCTGGCGTTCAAATGCCAGTAACAAATAAGGAGGTGGCGTCTAACGCCACTCCAGCTTCCACCCCTGGCATTCAAATGCCAGTGGGGGATCAGTCACATACAAGTGCTGATGACAACCCTTCTAAAAAGGCTTCCCAACCCACTTCTGTAGGTAATAAACCTACAGCAACTAAGGTTGAAGAATACAAAGCCAAAATGCCTTATCCTCAAAAACTCCGCCAAGCGGAACAGGATAAGCAATTTGCCCGCTTTGCAGACTATCTCAGGACTCTTGAAATAAAGATTCCGTTTGCAGAAGCACTTGAGCAAATACCCTCTTATGCTAAGTTCATGAAAGAGATCTTAAGTCATAAGAAGGATTGGAGGGAAACTGAAAAAGTTTACCTCACTGAAGAATGCAGTGCAGTCATTCTAAAAAGCTTACCTGAGAAGCTTAAAGATCCTGGAAGCTTTATGATACCATGCACATTAGAGGGTACTTGTACCAAGCAAGCTTTATGTGATCTTGGGGCAAGTATCAACCTAATACCTGCATCTACTATCAGAAAGCTTGGTTTAACTGAAGAAATCAAACCAACCAGGATATGTCTTCAACTTGCTGATGGCTCCATTAAATACCCATCAGGCGTGATTGAAGACATGATTGTCAAGGTTGGGCCATTCGCCTTTCCTACTGACTTTGTGGTGCTGAAAATGGAGGAGCACAAGAGTGCAACTCTCATTCTAGGAAGACCTTTCCTAGCAACTGGCCGAACCCTCATTGATGTCCAAAAAGGGGAAGTAACCTTGAGAGTCAATGAGGAGGAGTTCAAGTTGAATGTTGTCAAAGCCATGCAACATCCAGACACCCCAAATGACTGCATGAGTGTTGATATTATTGACTCTCTGGTAAGAGAAGTCAATATGGCTGAGAGTCTCAAATCAGAGCTAGAGGACATCTTTAAAGATGTTCAGCCTGATCTGGAGGAGTCAGAGAGAAAAATAGAACCTCTGAAAATCCCTCAGGAAGAGGAGAAACCTCCCAAACCTGAGCTCAAACCATTACCACCATCCCTGAAATATGCATTTCTGGGAGAAGGTGATACCTTTCCTGTAATCATAAGCTCTACCTTAGAGCTACAGGAAGAGGAAGCACTAATTAAAGTGCTAAGAACACACAAGACAGCTCTTGGGTGGTCCATCAGTGATCTTAAGGGCATTAGCCCAGCCAGATGCATGCACAAGATCCTATTGGAGGGTGACGCCAAGCCAGTGGTCCAACCACAAAGGCGGCTGAATCCAGCCATGAAGGAAGTGGTGCAGAAGGTGGTCACTAAATTACTGGAGGCTGGGATTATTTATCCCATTTCTGACAGCCCCTGGGTAAGCCCTGTCCAAGTCGTCCCTAAGAAGGGAGGCATGACAGTGGTTCACAATGAAAAAAATGAACTGGTTCCTACAAGAACAGTTACAGGGTGGCGTATGTGTATTGATTATAGAAGGCTCAATACAGCCACCAGAAAGGATCATTTTCCTTTACCATTCATAGACCAAATGCTAGAAAGACTAGCAGGTCATGAATACTACTGCTTCCTGGATGGATATTCAGGTTATAATCAAATTGCAGTAGATCCCCAGGATCAGGAGAAAACGGCATTCACCTGCCCATCTGGAGTATTTGCATACAGAAAGATGCCATTTGGCCTGTGCAATGCACCTGCAACCTTTCAGAGGTGCATGCTCTCAATTTTCTCTGATATGGTAGAAAAATTCCTGGAAGTCTTCATGGATGACTTTTCAGTATTTGGAGACTCATTCAGCTCCTGCCTTAACCATTTAGCACTTGTTCTAAAGAGATGCCAAGAGACTAACCTGGTTTTAAACTGGGAGAAGTGTCACTTTATGGTGACTGAAGGAATTGTCCTTGGGCACAAAATCTCGAACAAGGGGATAGAGGTGGATCAAGCTAAGGTAGAGGTAATTGAAAAATTACCACCACCTGCCAATGTTAAGGCAATCAGAAGCTTTCTGGGGCATGCAGGATTCTATAGGAGGTTTATAAAGGATTTTTCAAAAATCGCCAAACCTCTGAGCAACCTGCTAGCTGCTGACACGCCATTTATCTTTGATAAAGAGTGTCTGCAGGCATTTGAGACGCTGAAAGCTAAATTAGTTACAGCACCAATCATCTCTGCACCAGACTGGACATTACCATTTGAATTGATGTGTGATGCCAGTGACCATGCTATTGGTACAGTGTTGGGACAAAGGCATGACATGCTTCTGCACGTCATTTACTATGCCAGCCGTGTTTTAAATGACGCACAGAAAAAGAGCTACTTGTAGTGGTTTACGCCATTGACAAATTCAGATCCTATTTAGTAGGATCAAAAGTGATTGTGTATATTGATCATGCTGCTCTTAAATATCTACTCACAAAGCAGGATTCAAAGCCCAGACTTATAAGATGGGTGTTGCTTCTGCAAGAGTTTGATATAGAAATAAGAGACAGAAAAGGGACAGAGAATCAAGTAGCAGATCACCTGTCCCAAATAGAACCAGTAGAAGGCGCGTCCCTCCCTCTCACTGAGATCTCTGAAACCTTTCTGGATGAGCAACTCTTTGCCATTCAGGAAGTGCCATGGTTTGCAGACATTGCAAACTACAAGGCAGTGAGATTCATACCCAAAGAGTACAGTAGACAGCAATCAAAGAAGCTGATCACAGATGCAAAGTATTATCTTTGGGATGAGCCGTATCTCTTTAAGAGATGTGCAGACGGTGTAATCCATAGATGTGTGCCTAAGGAAGAAGCGCAGAAGATCCTATGGCACTGCCATGGATCACAGTATGGAGGACATTTTGGAAGTGAGCGAACAGCCACAAGAGTCCTCCAAAGTGGCTTCTACTGGCCTACTCTCTATAAAGATTCCCGAGTGTTTGTGCTTAATTGTGACAGTTGCCAAAGATCTAGAAATCTACCTCACAGTTATGCCATGCCTTAACAAGGGATCTTGGAGATTGAGTTGTTTGATGTATGGGGCATTGACTTCATGGGACCTTTCCCACCATCATACTCAAACAGTTATATTCTGGTGGCAGTGGATTATGTATCCAAATGGGTGGAGGCTATTGCAACACCCACTAATGACACTAAAACAGTGTTAAAATTTCTCCAGAAACACATCTTCAGTAGATTTGGTACCCCTAGAGTATTAATCAGTGATGGGGGCACTCATTTCTGCAATAAACAGCTTTACTCTGCTTTGGTTCGTTATGGAGTTAGCCATAGGGTAGCTACTCCATATCACCCACAGACTAATGGACAAGCTGAAGTCTCAAATAGAGAACTCAAAAGAATCCTGGAACGGACTGTAATTAACCGTAGAAGGGATTGGGCAAGGAGCTTGGATAATGCTCTGTGGGCATACAGAACAGCATTCAAGACCTCTATAGGGACCTCTCTATACCAGCTTGTGTATGGAAAGGCATGCCACTTGCCAGTGGAACTAGAACACAAGGCCTATTGGGCAACCAGATTCCTGAACCTTGATGCCAAGTTAGCTGGAGAAAAACGTTTACTACAGCTAAATGAGCTAGAGGAATTTAGACTCAATGCTTTCGAGAATGCAAAAATTTACAAGGAGAAAGCAAAAAGATGGCATGATAAGAAATTGTCATCCAGAGTCTTTGAACCGGGGCAGAAAGTTCTTCTATTTAATTCTAGGCTCAAATTATTCCCCGGGAAATTAAAATCCCGGTGGAGAGGTCCATATGTAATTACAAGTGTATCACCATATGGATACGTAGAGCTTCAGGATAATGACTCTAACAAAAAGTTCATTGTTAATGGACAGAGAATTAAACATTATCTTGAAAGTAACTTCGAGCAAGAATGCTCGAAACTGAGACTTACTTAGAGCTCAGTGGTAGTCCAGCTAAAGACAATAAAGAAGCGCTTGCTGGGAGGCAACCCAGCCATTTACAGAGTTTATTTACTAATTAAATAAATTTCCTTTTTTTACAGGTATGTGTCCAAAGTATCTTCAAAGGGTAAAAATAGCAATTGATTGAATTCACAGAGTTACAGGGAAATTTGGAAGCTCACTGGCGTGAAAAAAGCCAGTAAGAAACATTTTGGGCGTTGAACGCCCAAAAGAAGCACCCACTGGGCGTTCAACGCCAGTAAGGGTAGCCATCTGGGCGTTAAACGCAAGAAAGGAGCATCTTCTGGGCGTTGAACGCCAGAAAGAAGCACCTTCTGGGCGTTTAACGCCAGATTGTCAGCATCCTGGGCGTTCAGAAAAACGCCCAGTGACAAAGGACTTCCTGGCATTCAACGCCAGAAAGAAGCATTAGCTGGTCGTTGAACGCCCAGGAGAAGCAGCATGTGGGCGTTAAACGCCCAAAACATGCATCGTTTGGGCGTTTAACGCCAGGATGGTGGGGAGGAGGTAAAATTCGTTTTTCTTTACAATTTTTCTAAATTTTTATGTTTCAATCCATGATTTCTTGCATAAACATGTTTCAAAATGTCATCCTTCAAAATCAAATTAGTTTTCTAAGAACCCTAATTTCTAAAATCCCTTTTTCAAAATATCAAATATATCTTAATCCATAAAGACAAATTGTTTTCCAATCCAATCCAACTCTTTTAAGTTTGTTTTCAAAACTCAATTATCTTTTTAAAATATTTTTCAAAATTAAAAATTCAGATTTATTTTTTTAAATATTATTCATATCTTTCTCTTTTTTTAACTATATCTTTTTCTTATCATATCTATCTTTTATAAATCATATCTTCCATCTTATCTTTTTATTATTTTCGAAATTTCCCAGCCCCCTCCCTATATATTGACTTCGGCGCCCCTCTCATCATCACCATGCCACACTTGCTCTCCTCCTATCCCTCTCCTTTCTTCTCTTTTGCTTGAGGACAAGCAAAGCTCTAAGTTTGGTGTGGTTATCCGTGATCACAAAAACATACTCATTAAGATCATCGCTCCTAAAGGAAAACAACCCACCCCAGAGAGGCAAGAAAGAGAATACTCCAAAGCCACTTTGGAATCAAGGGAAGTTCTTAACTAAAGAACATTCAGACCATTACTACAAAATAATGAGTCACAGATCAGTGATCCCGGAAGTCAAATTTGATCTGAAAGAAGATGAATATCCGGAGATCCAAGAGCAAATTCGAAACAGGAACTGGGAAATTCTGGCCAATCCTGAGACGAAAGTGGGAAGGAACATGGTTCAGGAGTTCTATGCTAATCTATGGCAGACAGACAGGCAAAGAATAATTGGAGCTACTCTCTATGACCATCGGACCTTAGTCAGAGGAAAGATTGTTCATACCCATCCTGACAAGATCTGGGAGATATTTAAGCTTCCTCAACTGAAAGATGACCCAGACTCCTTTAATAGGAGAATGATGAGGGTAAATAAAGGTCTAGACAAGATTCTAGAGGATATATGCATCCTTGAAGTCAGGTGGACCACCAGCACGACTGACACCCCAATTCAACTCAAAAGAGAAGATCTAAAACCAGTAGCCAGAGGCTGGCTGGATTTCATTGGGTATTCTATTTTGCCCACCAGCAACCGTTCTGAAGTTACCATTAAAAGAGCAGTAATGATTCACTGCATCATGTTGGGAAAAGAAGTAGAGGTCCATCAACTGATCTCATGTGAATTATACAAAATAGCAAACAGGAATTCC
Source organism: Arachis stenosperma (assembly GCF_014773155.1). Classification (NCBI taxonomy): domain Eukaryota; kingdom Viridiplantae; phylum Streptophyta; class Magnoliopsida; order Fabales; family Fabaceae; genus Arachis; species Arachis stenosperma. The sequence goes on along the minus strand of NC_080378.1, from coordinate 44,092,601 downwards.
AAGGACGCCAGATTGGCCTATCCAAGCTTAATTTCTATGCTCTGCAAAGATGCCGGAGTGAAGATGGGAATAACAGAGTATATCTCAGTTGAGAGGCCAATCACTAGAATATCAATGGACAGACAACAGCTGCAGGATGATTCAATCAAGAAGAGAGCATAGGAAGTCCTCCCAGAACTTCCTCAATTTGAATATTGGGAACATCTTGAGGCTTCTATTTCCAAATTGCAAGAAGCTTTGGACCAAATAAAGGAAGAACAGAACAATCAAAGTAGCATGCTCTGCAAACTGCTTAAGGAACAGGAAGAGCAAGGGCGTGATCTAAGGGAGCTGAAGCGCCAAAAATTAATCCTTGAAAAGCACCCCACAGATTAGAGGAACATCTACTTCTCAAAACAACAGGTTGTTGGGTTCCAATTTTTAGCTTTATCTCTGTGATAATGTTTTTATAGAAATTTACCTTAGGAGATATATATAGTAGTAGTAGTAGCAGTAGTAGTAATTAGTATATCTATTCTGGTTTTATTCCCAATTAAGTTATAATTTATTTTTCTCATCATCATCAAGCATGAATAAAATAGTAGATAATTAGAATAAAGAAGTAATTTTCCTTTTTCGAGTTCTTAATAATAAAAATTATAATTAACTATGTGTGGTGGCAATACTTTTTGTTCTCTGAATGAATGCTTGAACAGTGCATAATTTGTATTTTGAATTTGATGAATATTGGCTCCTAAAAGAATGAGGAACACGAAAAATATTATTGATGATCTGAAAAATCATGAAATTGATTCTTGAAGCAAGAAAAAGCACTAAAAAAAAATATTTAGATCAAAAGGAATAAAAGCCAAACAGCCCTTAAAACCAAAAGGCAAGAGTAAAAAAGATCCAAGGCTTTGAGCATCAGTGGATAGGAGGGCCTAAGGAAATAGTTCCAGGCCTAAGCGGCTAAACCAAGCTGTCCCTAACCATGTGCTTGTGGCATGCAGGTCCAAGTTACAAACTTGAGACTGAGTGGTTAAAGTCGTGATCCAGGGCAAACAGAGTGTGCTCAAGAGCCCTGGACACCTCTGACTGGGGACTCTAGCAAAGCTGAGTCACAATCTGAAAAAGGTTCACCTAGTCATATGTCTGTGGCATTTATGTATCTGGTGGTAATACTGGAAAACAAAGTGCATAGGGCCACGGCCAAGACTCATAAAATAACTGTGTTCAAGAATCAACATACTACACTAGGAGAATCAATAATACTATCTGAATTCTGAGTTCCTATGGATGCCAATCATTCTGAAATTCAAAGGATAAAGGGAGATGCCAAAACTGTTCAGAAACAAAAAGCTACAAGCCCCGCTCATCTAAAAAGAATCTGAGCTCCATTTAAAACTCTTAGATATTATTACTTCTTAATTTCTTTCATCCTATTTTATTTATCTAGTTGCTTGAGGACAAGCAACAGTTTAAGTTTGGTGTTGTGATGAGCGGATATTTTATACGCTTTTTGGGGGTAATTTCATGTAGATTTTAGCATGTTTTAATTAGTTTTTAGTTAAATATTATTAGTTTTTAGGCAAAAATCATATTTCTGGACTTTACTATGAGTATGTGTATTTTTCTGTGATTTCAGGTATTTTCTGGCTGAAATTGAGGAAGCTGAGCAAAAATCTGACTTAGGCTAAAAAAGGACTGCTGATGCTGTTGGATCCTGACCTCCCTGCACTCGAAATGGATTTTCTGGAGCTACAGGAGTCCAATTGGCGCGCTCTCAACGGCGTTAGAAAGTAGACATCCAGGGCTTTCCAGCAATATATAATAGTCCATACTTTGCGCGAAGATAGACGACGTAACTTGGCGTTGAACGCCAAGTACATGCTGCTGTCTGGAGTTAAACGCCAGAAACACGTCAGGATCCGGAGTTGAACGCCCAAAACACGTCATAACTGGGAGTTTAACTCCAAGAAAAGCCTCTACTCGTGGATAGCTTTAGTCTCAATCCCAGCACACACCAAGTGGGCCCCAGAAGTGGATTTCTGCACCAATTATCTTAGTTTACTCATATTCTGTAAACCTAGGTTACTAGTTTACTATTTAAACAACTTTTAGAGAATTATTTTGTACCTCATGACATTTTCAGATCTGAATTACATACTTTTTGACGGCATGAGTCTCTAAACTCCATTGTTGGGGGTGAGGAGCTCTGCAGCGTCTCGATGAATTAATGCAATTGTTTCTATTTCACTCACACGTGTGTATGGTCCGATCTAAGATGTTTATTCGCGCTTAATTGTGAAGGAGGTGATGATCCGTGACACTCATCATCTCCCTCAATCCATGAACGTGTGCCTGACAAACACCTCCGTTCTACATCAGACTGAATGAGCTTCTCTTAGATTCCTTAATCAGAATCTCCGCGGTATAAGCTAGAATTGATGGCGGCCACTCTTGAGAATCCGGAAGGTCTAAACCTTGTCTGTGGTATTCCGAGTAGGACTCAAGGATTGAATGGCTGTGACGCGCTTCAAACTCGCGATTGCTGGGCGTGATGACAAACGCAAAAGGATCAATGGATCCTATTCCAACATGATCGAGAACCAACAGCTGATTAGCCGTGCTGTGACAGAGCATAGGAACGTTTTCACTGAGAGGATGGGAGGTAGCCACTGACAATGGTGACACCCTACATACAGCTTGCCGTAGACGTGCTTTACAAACAATTGAGTTGAATGTTACATTGCAGAAATTCAAAGGACAAAGCATCTCCAAAACTCCAACATATTTCTCATTACTGCACAACAAGTAACGATTTTATTCTCTTTTATTTTTCTAATAATTCCAAACACTTTTACTTCTTACAATTAAATCCAAATAACCTTATTGGCATCCTGACTAAGACTAATAAAATAAATATAGCTTGCTTCAAACCAATAATCTCCGTGGGATCGACCCTTACTCACGTAAGGTATTACTTGGACGACCCAGTGCACTTGCTGGTTAGTTGTGCGAATTGCCAAAGAGTTAGATTGCATTTCGTGCACCAGTGATCGTCCAGTAGCCCGGCACCGAGACCGAGTTGCCCTAGCCGTAGCTATTGAGCCGGCTACTTCTTCAGTTGCAGCAGGACCTTTAGCAGCACCATCAGCACCTTCTGGACCAACAGAACCGGCTGATTCTTGTGTGTTTTCTTCTCTATGATTGTAATCTTTCGTTTGTTCCATTCTATATGTCCATTATTTAGTGTATATTCATGCATTTATGTGACTGAGGCCATCATTTGGTTATAGATCAATTGATCCAAATAGCCTACCATTTTATTTACCTTTGTTTGCCACTTTGAGCTTTTTTAACCTCTTTTTGTTCTTTATATTACTACATCACTAGCCTTAAGAAGAAAAATAATTATTTGTCCTATTTGAATCTTTGGTTAACTTAAGATAGTGAGTGTGTGTGTGTGTTATTTAAGTGTGGAAAAATGTGAGAATTTTGGTTGATGAGAATGTGTTTTGTTTTTATTGAGAAATATTGAGAATTCGGGTGTATACTCATGTGAAAGTATAGAAACCATATGCATTGATGTCCTTTGTATAAATAATTCTTTCATAAAAAAAATAAGAAAAAAAAGAAAGAAAAGAAAAGAAAAAGAAATAATGAATATGAGACAAAATTATCCCAATGTGAAGTTCAATAAGAAGATCAATGCATATCTGATGGAATTGGAATTGATACATGAGTGTGTGTATATATGTAAAAGTGAGATTTTGGGTAGTTAAGCTTGATTTTAGAATTGTATAGAGTGTGTGTATGTGTTAGGTGAGAACTTAGGTTAGTCAAAGATTCAAATGATAGCTCACTTTGCCATACATATATCTTCACCCTTACCTTGCCCCATTACAACCTTGAAAAGCCCTCATGATATTTGCATATGTACACTAAATATTTGTTGATTAGTTAGATGAAGAACAAATTTAGAAAACATGATTAGAGGATATTTGAGTGGATTAACCCTAAACACTTGAGCGACAAGAGTGCATATACACATCTAGTGAAAGTTCAATTGCTTAATTCCATATGTCCATCTTTGATCATTTCTTATCTTGCAAGTTTGTGAACTCTTTTGAATAACTCAATTCAATTGTGAATGTGTTTTGATATGATTGATTTAGCCATTGATTGTGCATATATGATTTCTTGGAAATTTGACTCACTTTGACCACATATATGCTTGTATATATATAGATAGATAGTAGTTAGAATAGCTAGATGCTTGTAGGTAGCTTGAATTTAGATAGTTTGTATTGAATAAATTCATTACCCTTTTGTCTTTCTTTAATTTATCATGAGGACATGCTTGGTTTAATTGTGGAAAGGTTGATAAACTCCATTTTTAGGGTTTATCTTGTGTTGAATTTAGAGGATTTATCAACTTTTTTCACATTTATTCACTAAATAGCATGGTTTGGTAATTCTCCCTAAATTGTGCTTAATGATTAAAAACATGCTTTTTAAGCTTTAAAATTGATAAATTTAATTCACTTTGATTCCACTCGATGCCTTTATATGTTTGTTAGTGATTTCAGGGTTAAGAGGCAAGGAATGGGTTAAAGGAGTGTAGATAAAAGCATGCAAGATGGAGAATTCATGGAAGATAAGGATTTGGAAGATTCAAGGTGATGCGTACACGTGAGCTACGCATACGCGTGAAGAAGAAACTCATCAAGACGACGCATACGTGTTTGCGTGATAAGCGGTACGTGACCTCATTAAAGGCAACACGTTGGGGGCAATTTTTGAGCTTGCTAAGGCCCAAATGACTCAATTCTGAAGTATTTGAGGCAGAAATAAAGAATGGACAGGGGGGGACAATTAGGGTAGCTTAGGACCATGTTTTAGGGTAGTTTTCTAGAGAGAGAAGCTCTCTCTTCTCTCCAGAATTAGGGTTTTTAAGTTGATTTTCCTCTTAAATTTAGATTTTGATTCTTGTTTTGATCTAGTTTCTTTTACTTTTCCTTGTTATAGCACTTTAATTCTCTTAGTTTTACTTATTAATTTCTCTTTTACGTCACTCTTAGTTTTATGAACACTCTTGGTACTTTCAATTTCCTTTAATGCAATATCATGTTTTATGTTCATTTAATGCTTGTTTGAGTTATTGTTGTTATTTTCTTGCATTGGGTAGTTGTAAAAATTACTATTCCTTGCAATTTTACAATGCTTTCTTTTTATGCCTTCCAAGTGTTTGACAAATGCTTGGTGATGAGCAGATAATTTATACGCTTTTTGGCATTATTTTTATATAGTTTTTAGTATGATTTAGTTATTTTTTAGTATATTTTTATTAGTTTTTAAGCAAAATTCACATTTCTGGACTTTACTATGAGTTTGTGTGTTTTTTTTTGTGATTTCAGGTATTTTCTGGCTGAAATTGAGGGGCCTGAGCAAAAATCTGATTCAGAGGCTGACAAAGGACTGCAGATGATGTTGGATTCTGGCCTCCCTGTACTCGAAGTGAATTTTATAAAGCTAGAGAACTCCAAATGGCACGCTCTCAATTGCGTTGGAAAGTAGACATCCAGGGATTTCCAGCAATATATAATAGTCTATACTTTGCGTGAGTTTTGATGACGTAAAATAGCGTCAAAACGCCATCTCTCTAAACTTGACGCCAGAACTGGCATAAAAATTGGAGTTAAACGCCCAAACTGGCATCAAAGCTGGTGTTTAACTCCAAGGAAGACCTCTATACGTGAAAGCTTCAATGCTCAGCCCAAGCACACACCAAGTGGGCCTGGAAGTGGATTTCTGCATCATTTACCTATTTCTGTAAACCCTAGTAGCTAGTTTCATTATAAATAGAACTTTTTACTATTGTACTAGGGGTATTTTTCCCATTTTTTGAATTCACATGTCATTTGGGGAGGCTGGCCATTCAGCGATGCCTAGACCTTGTTCTTATGTATTTTCAACGGTGGAGTTTCTACACACCATAGATTAAGGATGTGGAGCTCTGCTGTTCCTCGAGTATTAATGCAATTACTACTGTTTTCTCTTCAATTCATGCTTATTCTTATTCTAAGATATTCATGTGCACTTCAACCTGTTGAATGTGATGATCCGTGACACTCATCACTATTCTCAACCTATGAACGCGTGCCTGACAACCACTTCCGTTCTACTTTAGATCGAGCGTATATCTCTTAGCCTCTATTCTGAAAGATCGGAGTCTTCGTGGTATAAACTAGAATTATTGGCGGCCATTCCTGAGATCCAGAAAGTCTAAACCTTGTCTGTGATATTCCGAGTAGGATCTGGGAAGGGATGACTATGACAAGCTTCAAACTCGCAAATGTTGGGCGTAGTGACTGACGCAAAAGGATCACTGGATTCTAGTCCAACATGATCGAGAACCAATAAATGATTAGCCGTGCGGTGACAGCACATTTGGACCATTTTCACTGAGAGGACGGGAAGTAGCCATTGACAACGGTGATGCCCTACATACAGCTTGCCATGGAAAGGAGTATGAAGGATTAGATGAAGGCAGTAGGAAAGTAGAGATTCAAGAGGGATGAAGCATCTCCATACACTTATCTGAAATTTCCACCAATAAATTACATAAGTATCTCTATCTTTACTTTATGTTTATTTATATTTTAATTATCAAACTCCATAACAATTTTAATCCGCCTAACTGAGATTTACAAGGTGACCATAGCTTGCTTCAAGCCGACAATCTCCGTGGGATCGACCCTTACTCACGTAAGGTTTATTACTTGGACGACCCAGTGCACTTGCTGGTTAGTTGTGCGGAGTTGTGAAGAAAGTGCTGAGATTATGAACGCGCATACCAAGTTGATCGCCATTGTTAGAGATCAAAATTTCGTGCACCACTTGGCTGGGCTTTAGAGTAGATTTTGAGCATTCTTGGCTTTGAAAGAGAAATTAGGTGCTCTAGATTCATTAATACCCAATTCTGATTGACGATCTCGAGTGATTAGTTAGTCTTGTATCTATTAACATTACTTATGGATTGGGATTAACTAGGCTTATTTGACTTTCTTCCAATGAGGAGAAAAGGAAATAGGATTAGCTATTGATAATTATTGTGTTATGATTAATGACTATGATAGAAAATCTAGATTCTCAATCCTTGCCATGAATGCCTCTTTTTAGTAATTGTCATTTTTAGTCGCTTGATTTACTTTTCTTGTCATTTAATTGCTTGTCTTATCATCAACCCAACCTCATTTAATTCGATTGTAATTCTTAGGGAGAACGACTGATGAGCGGATAATTTGTACCCTTTTTGGCATTATTTTTAGTATGTTTTTAGTAGTTTTAGTTGAGTTCTTAGTATATTTTTATTAGTTTTTAGTTAAAATTCACTTTTCTGGACTTTACTATGAGTTTGTGTGTTTTTCTGTGATTTCAGGTATTTTCTGGCTGAAATTGAGGGACCTGAGCAAAAATCTGATTCAGAGACTGAAAAGGACTGCAGATGCTGTTGGATTCTGACCTCCCTGCATTCGAAGTAGATTTTCTGGAGCTACAGAAGCCCAATTGGCGCGCTCTCAACGGCGTTGGAAAGTAGACATCCTGGGCTTTCCAGCAATATATGATAGTCCATACTTTGCCCAAGATTTGATGGCCCAAACCGGCGTTCAAAGTCACCTTCAGAAATTCCAACGTTAAACGCCGGAACTGGCACCAAAATGGGAGTTAAACGCCCAAACTGGCATAAAAGCTGGCGTTTAACTCCAGGAAGAGTCTCTACACGAAAATGCTTCATTGCTCAGCCCAAGCACACACCAAGTGGGATTTTTATGTCATTTACTCATCTCTGTACACCCTAGGCTACGAGTTTTCTATAAGTAGGACCTTTTACTATTGTATTAGAGAGATTTTGATCATGTTTTTATGATTGAACTCACTTTGGGAGGCTGGCCATTCGGCCATGCCTAGACCTTGTTCTTATGTATTTTCAACGGTGGAGTTTCTACACACCATAGATTAAGGTGTGGAGCTCTGCTGTACCTCGAGTATTAATGCAATTACTATTGTTCTTCTATTCAATTCCGCTTGTTCTTTGTCCAAGATATCACTTGTTCTTCAACTTGATGAATGTGGTGATCCGTGACACTCATCATCATTCTCACTTATGAACAAAGTGATTGACAACCACTTCTGTTCTACAAGCAACCAAGGCTCTAGTGAATATCTCTTGGATTCCTGATACACGATGCATGGTTGATCGCCTGACAACCGAGTGCTCGCCTGACAAACGAGCCAGCCATTCCGTGAGATCAGAGTCTTCGTGGTATAGGCGAGAACTGATGGCGGCATTCAAGAGAATCCGGAAGGTCTAACCTTGTCTGTGGTATTCTGAGTAGGATTCAATGATTGAATGACTGTGACGTGCTTCAAACTCCTAGCAGGCGGGGTGTTAGTGACAGACGCAAAAGAATCACCGGATTCTATTCCGGCCTGACCGAGAACCGACAGCTGATTAGCCATATGCTGTGACAGAGCATAGGAACATTTTCACTGAGAGGATGGGAGGTAACCACTGACAACGGTGAAACCCTACATAAGCTTGCCATGGAAAGGAGTAAGAAGGATTGGATGAAGACAGTAGGAAAGCAGAGAGACGGAAGGGAAGGCATCTTCATACGCTTATCTGAAGTTCCTACCAATGAATTACATAAGTACCTCTATCTTCATCTTTATGCTTTATTCGTATATCATTATACCCATTTGAGTCTGCCTGACTAAGATTTACAAGGTGACCATAGCTTGCTTCATACCAACAATCTCCGTGGGATCGACCCTTACTCGCGTAAGGTTTATTACTTGGACGACCCAGTGCACTTGCTGGTTAGTTGTGCAAAGTTGTGTTTATGCCATGGTATTGAGCACCAAGTTCTTGGGGCCATTACTAGGGATTATTTGAGTTGTGAAAAGTAGTGATCACAATTTCGCGCACCAAGTTTTTGGCGCCGTTGCCGGGGATTGTTCGAGTTTTGAGCAAGCTTTAGGTCCGGTAACATCAGTGCCAAAATCCGGCAACAGCACCAAGTTTTTGGCGCCGTTGCCGGGGATTGTTTCGTGTATGGACAACTGACGGTTCATCTTGTTGCTTAGATTAGGTATTTTTCTTCAGAGTTCTTAAGAATGAATTCTAGTGTTTCAAGGTGATGTTCTTATCATCACCAAAGCTGATTGATTCTCATCAATTTAGCTCTTGAATGCAATGTCCTGCTGAAGCTTGGCTAGCCATGTCTAATTCCTTTAGACTAAAGCTTTAGACTAACATTGTATGATTCCTGGAATTCTCATTAAGAATTTTGATACCTTTATTTTCTTTTCCATATAATTTTCGAAAAAGCACAAAAAAATTACAAAATCATAAAAACCAAAAAGATTTTATGTTTCTTGTTTGAGTCTAGTGTCTAATTTTAAGTTTGGTGTCTTGCATGTATTGTTTATTTGATCTTGGTTCTATTTTCAAGTCAATAGTACAGGGAACTGAAGATTCAGAACATGCAGCAGAGGAATTACACAGAAAAAGCTGGGCGTTCAAAACGCCCAGTGAAGAAGGACAGACTGGCGTTTAAACGCCAGCCAGGGTGCCTGGTTGGGCGTTTAACGCCCCAAAAGGTAGCATTTTGGGCGTTAAACGCCAGAATGGATACCATTCTGGGCGTTTAACGCCAGGATGGCACAAGGGGGAGGATTTTGTTTTCAAATCAATTTTTTTTCAAGTTTTGAAAGTTTTTCAAAATCAAATCTTTTTCAAATCATATCTTTTCAATCAAATGATTTCAAAATCAATTTCTTTCCTTTTTCAAAGATACTTGTTAACAATTAATGATTTGATTGAACATTTCAAGTATGTTACCTTTTCTGTTGAGGAAGGTTTAATGTTTGAATCATATCTTTTCTTGTTAGGCAAGTCATTAATTTTTAAAATCAAATCTTTTTAAAATTGTTTTCAAACCATATCTTCTCAATCACATATTTTTTAAAACCAATCATATCTTCTTAACCACATCTTTTTCAAAATAGTTTTCAATCAAATCTTTTTGACTTCCAACTTCAAAATCTTTTTTAAAAATCACTTGATTTCTTTCCCACTCTTATTTTCGAAAATTAATTAATGTTTTTCAAAATGATTTTAAAAACTTTTTAATTAATTTTCGAAAATTCTCTTCCCCTCTTCCCACATCCTTTTATTTATGGAGTACCACTCCTTCTCAATCCACAATTCGAACTCTCTCTGATTTAGTTCGAATTCTTCTACCTCATTCTTCTATTTTTCTGTTCTTCTGACACCTCAAGGAATCTCTATACTGTGACATAGAGGATTCCACATTTTCTTGTTCTCTTCTCATTCATATGAGCAGGAGCAGAGACAAAGGCATTCTTGTTGAAGCTGACCCTGAACCTGAAAGGACCTTGAAGCGAAAGCTAAGAGAAGCTAAGGCACAACTCTCTGTAGAGGACCTAACAGAAATCTTCAAAGAAGAAGAACCCATGGCAGCCGAAAACAACAACAATGCAAGGAAGGTGCTGGGTGACTTTATTGCACCTACTCCCGATTTCTATGGGAGAAGCATCTGTATCCCTGCCATTGGAGCAAACAACTTTGAGCTTAAGCCTAAATTAGTTTCTCTAATGCAACAGAATTGCAAGTTCCATGGACTTCCATTGGAAGATCCTCATCAGTTTTTGGCTGAGTTCTTGCAAATCTGTGACACTGTCAAGACTAATGGGGTTGACCCTGAAGTCTACAGACTTATGCTATTCCCTTTTGCTGTAAGAGACAAGGCTAGGACATGGTTGGACTCACAACCTAAAGAAAGCCTGGACTCATGGGAAAAGCTAGTCAATGCCTTCTTGGCAAAGTTCTTTCCACCTCAAAAATTGAGTAAGCTTAGAGTGGAAGTCCAAACCTTCAGACAGAAGGATGGAGAATCCCTCTATGAAGCTTGGGAAAGATACAAACAATTGATCAGAAAGTGTCCATCTGACATGCTTTCTGAATGGAGCATCATAGGTATTTTCTATGATGGTCTCTCTGAACTATCCAAGATGTCTTTGGATAGCTCTGCTGGAGGATCTCTTCATCTGAAGAAGACGCCTACAGAAGCTCAAGAGCTAATTGAAATGGTTGCAAATAACCAATTCATGTACACTTCTGAAAGGAATCCTGTGAACAATGGGACAAGTCAGAAGAAAGGAGTTCTTGAGATTGATACTCTGAATGCCACATTGGCTCAGAATAAAATACTGACTCAACAAGTCAATTTGATTTCTCAAAGTCTGTCTGGAATGCAAAATGCACCAAGCAGTACTAAGGATGCTTCATCTGAAGAAGAAGCATATGATCCTGAGAACCCTTCAATGGAAGAGGTGAATTACCTAGGAGAACCCTATGGAAACACCTATAATTCTTCATGGAGAAATCATCCAAATTTCTCATGGAAGAATCAAGAGAGACCTCAACAAGGTTTCAATAACAATAATGGTGGAAGAAATAGGTTTAGCAATGGCAAGCCTTTTCCATCATCTTCTCAGCAATAGACAGAGAATTCTAAGCAGAACCCCTCTGACTTAGCGACTATGGTCTCTGATCTAATTAAAACCACTCAAAGTTTCATGACTGAAACAAGGTCCTCCATTAGGAATTTGGAGGCACAAGTGGGACAGCTGAGCAAGAAAGTTACTGAACTCCCTCCTAGTACTCTCCCAAGCAATACAGAAGAAAATCCAAAAGGAGAGTGCAAGGCCATCAACATGGCCGAATTTGGAGAGGAGGAAGAGGAAGTGAACGCCACTGAGGAAGACCTCAGTGGGCGTGCACTGACCTCCACTGAGTTCCCCAATGAGGAACCATGGGAATCCGAGGCTCAAAATGAGACCATAGAGATTCCATTGGACTTACTTCTGCCTTTCATGAGCTCTGATGAGTATTCTTCCTCTGAAGAGGATGAGTATGTCACTGAAGAGAAAGTTGCTAAATACCTTGGAGCAATCATGAAGCTAAATGACAAGTTATTTGGAAATGAGACTTGGGAGAATGAACCTCCTTTGCTCACCAAAGAACTGGATGACTTGTCTAGGCAGAAATTACCTGAAAAGAGACAAGATCCTGGGAAGTTTTCAATACTTGTACCATAGGCACCATGACCTTCAAGAAGGCTCTGTGTGACTTAGGGTCAAGTGTAAACCTCATGCCTCTCTCTGTAATGGAGAAGCTAGGGATCTTTGAGGTGCAAGCTGCAAGAATCTCATTAGAGATGGCAGACAACTCAAGAAAACAAGCTCATGGACTTGTAGAGGATGTTTTGGTGAAGATTGAAAACCATTACATCCCTGCTGATTTCATAGTCCTAGAGACTGGGAAGTGCATGGATGAAACCATCATCCTTGGCAGACCCTTCCTAGCCACAGCAAAGGCTGTGATTGATGTTGATAGAGGAGAGTTGATCATTCAAGTGAATGAAGAATCCTTTGTGTTTAAGGCTCAAGGATATCCCTCTGTCACCATGGAGAGGAAGCATAAAGAGCTTCTCTCAAATCAGAGTCAAACAGAGCCCCCACAGTCAAACTCTAAGTTTGGTGTTGGGAGACCACAACCAAACTCTAAGTTTGGTGTTGAACCCCCACATTCAAACTCTAAGTTTGGTGTTGGGAGGTTCCAACATTTCTCTGAGGAAATGTGAGGCTCCATGAGAGCCATCTGTCAAGCTAATGACATTAAAGAAGCGCTTGTTGGGAGGCAACCCAATGTTATATTTTAACTATTTTATTTTGTTATTTTATGTTTTTTGTAGGTTGATGATCATGAGAAGTCACAAAATCAATTGAAAAAGCAAAAACAGAATGAAAAACAGGAAGAAAAACAGCACACCCTGGAGGAAGAACCCACTGGCGTTTAAACGCCAGTGAGGCTAGCAGATGGGCATTTAACGCCCAGTCTGGCACCATTCTGGGCGTTTAACGCCAGAAAGGGGCACCAGACTGGCGTTAAACGCCAGAAAAGGGCAAGAACCTGGCGTTAAACGCCAGAAATGGGCACCAGCCCGGCGTTTAACGCCAGAAATGGCTCAAAACGTGATTTTGAATGTCATTTGGTGCAGGGATGACTTTTCCTTGACACCACAGGATCTGTGGACCCCACAGGATCCCCACCAACCCCACCACTCTCTCTCTTCTTCACTCATTCACCATTCACCTCAATACCTCTTCCCCAAAAACCCTTCACCTATCAAATCCCTTCTTTCTCTTCACCACTCACATCCATCCTTCATAAAACCCCACCTACCTCACCATTCAAATTCAAACCACTTTCCCACCCAAACCCACCCTCACTTGACCGAACTTTACCCTTCCCCCTCTCCTATATATACCCTTCTTCACACCTTCATTTTCACACAACCTAAACACCACTTCTCCCCCTCTTTGGCCGAACACAAAAGCCATTCCCTTCTTCCTCATTTCTTCTTCTTCTACTCTCTTCTTTCTTCTTTTGCTCGAGGACGAGCAAACCTTTTAAGTTTGGTGTGGTAAAAGCGTTGCTTTTTCGTTTTTCCATAACCATTTATGGCATCCAAGGCCGGAGAAACCTCTAGAAAGAGGAAAGGGAAGGCAAAAGCTTCTACCTCCGAGTCATGGGAGATGGAGAGATTCATCTCAAGGGTGCATCAAGACCACTTCTATGAAGTTGTGGCCTTGAAGAAGGTGATCCCCGAGGTCCCTTTTTCACTCAAAAAGAGTGAATATGCGGAGATCCGACATGAGATCCGAAGAAGAGGTTGGGAAGTTCTTACCAACCCCATTCAACAAGTCGGAATCTTAATGGTTCAAGAGTTCTATGCCAATGCATGGATCACCAAGAACCATGATCAAAGTGTGAACCCGGATCCAAAGAATTATCTTACTATGGTTCGGGGGAAATACTTGGATTTTAGTCCGGAAAGTCTAAGGTTGGCATTCAATTTGCCTATGATGCAAGGAGATGAACATCCTTACACTAGAAGGGTCAAGTTTGATCAAAGGTTGGACCAAGTCCTCACAGTCATATGTGAAGAGGGCGCCCAATGGAAGAGAGATTCAAGAGGGAAGCCGGTTCAATTGAGAAGGCATGACCTCAAACCCGTGGCTAGAGGATGGTTGGAGTTTATCCAACGCTCAATCATTCCCACTAGCAACCGGTCCGAAGTTACTCTAGACCGGGCCATCATGATTCATAGCATCATGATTGGAGAAGAAGTGGAAGTTCATGAGGTTATAGCTCAAGAGCTTTATAAGGTGGCGGACAAGTCCTCTACCTTAGCAAGATTAGCCTTTCTCATCTCATTTGTCTCCTCTGTTATTCAGTTGGAGTTGACATAGAGGGAGACATTCCCATTGATGAGGATAAGCCCATCACTAAGAAAAGGATGGAGCACACAAGAGACCCCTCTCATCATGAGATCCCTGAGATGCCTCAAGGGATGCACTCTCCTCCATAAAACTATTGGGAGCAACTGAACACCTCCCTAGGAGAACTGAGTTCCAACATGGGACAACTAAGGGTGGAGCATCAAGAACACTCCATCATCCTCCATGAAATTAGAGAAGATCAAAGAATCATGAGAGAGGAGCAACAAAGACAAGGAAGAGACATTGAGGAGCTCAAGCACTCCATAGGATCTTCAAGAGGAAGAAAGAGCCGCCATCACTAAGGTGGACCCGTTCTTTAATCTCCTTGTTCTTTATTTTCTGTTTTTCGAATTTTAGTGCTTATGTTTATCTATGTTTGTGTCTTGTGATCATTAGTGTCTTAGTGTCTATGCCTTAAAGTTATGAATGTCCTATGAATCCATCACCTTTCTTAAATAAAAAAATGTTCTTAATTGAAAAAGAAAAAGAATTGCATGAATTTTGAATTTTATAGCAGTTTAATTATTTTAATGTGGTGGCATTACTTTTGTCTTCTTAATGTATGCTTAAACAGTGCATATGTCTTTTGAATTTGTGGTTCATGAATGTTGGCTCTTGAAAGAATGATGAAAAAGGAGACATGTTACTGAGGATCTGAAAAATCATAAAAATGATTCTTGAAGCAAGAAAAAGCAGTGAATACAAAAAAAAAAAAAACCGAAAAAAAAGGAAGAGAAAAAGAAAGAAAAAGAAAGAATAAAGTTGTGATCCAAGGCAAAAAGAGTGTGCTTAAGAACCCTGGACACCTCTAATTGGGCACTCTAGCAAAGCTGAGTCACAATCTGAAAAGGTTCACCCAATTATGTGTCTGTGGCATGTATGTATCCGGTGGTAATACTGGAAGACAGAGTGCTTTGGGCCACGGCCAAGACTCATAAAGTAGCTGTGTTCAAGAATCATCATACTTAACTAGGAGAATCAATAACACTATCTGGATTCTGAGTTCCTAAAGAAGCCAATCATTCTGAATTTCAAAGGATAGAGTGAGATGCCAAAACTGTTCAGAGGCAAAAAGCTAAAAGCCCCGCTCATCTAATTAATACTGATCTTCATAGATGTTTTTGGAGTTCATTGCATATTCTCTTCATTTTATCTTATTTGATCTTCAGTTGCTTGAGGACAAGCAACAATTTAAGTTTGGTGTTGTGATGAGCGGATAATTTGTACCCTTTTTGGCATTGTTTTTAGTATGTTTTTAGTAGTTTTAGTTGAGTTCTTAGTATATTTTTATTAGTTTTTAGTTAAAATTTACTTTTCTGGACTTTACTATGAGTTTGTGTGTTTTTCTGTGATTTCAGGTATTTTCTGGCTGAAATTGAGGGACCTGAGCAAAAATCTGATTCAGAGACTGAAAAGGACTGCAGATGCTGTTGGATTCTGACCTCCCTGCACTCGAAGTGGATTTTCTGGAGCTACAGAAGCCCAATTGGCGCGCTCTCAACGGCGTTGGAAAGTAGACATCCTGGGCTTTCCAGCAATATATGATAGTCCATACTTTGCCCAAGATTTGATGGCCCAAACCGGCGTTCAAAGTCACCTTCAGAAATTCTAGCGTTAAACGCCGGAACTGGCACCAAAATGGGAGTTAAACGCCCAAACTGGCATAAAAGCTGGCGTTTAACTCCAGGAAGAGTCTCTACACGAAAATGCTTCATTGCTCAGCCCAAGCACACACCAAGTGGGCCCGGAAGTGGATTTTTATGTCATTTACTCATCTCTGTACACCCTAGGCTACGAGTTTTCTATAAGTAGGACCTTTTACTATTGTATTAGAGAGCTTTTGATCATGTTTTTATGATTGAACTTACTTTGGGAGGCTGGCCATTCGGCCATGCCTAGACCTTGTTCTTATGTATTTTCAACGGTGGAGTTTCTACACACCATTGATTAAGGTGTGGAGCTCTGCTGTACCTCGAGTATTAATGCAATTACTATTGTTCTTCTATTCAATTCCGCTTGTTCTTTGTCCAAGATATCACTTGTTCTTCAACTTGATGAATGTGGTGATCCGTGACACTCATCATCATTCTCACTTATGAACAAAGTGACTGACAACCACTTCTGTTCTACAAGCAACCAAGGCTCTAGTGAATATCTCTTGGATTCCTGATACACGATGCATGGTTGATCGCCTGACAACCGAGTGCTCGCCTGACAAACGAGCCAGCCATTCCGTGAGATCAGAGTCTTCGTGGTATAGGCGAGAACTGATGGCGGCATTCAAGAGAATCCGGAAGGTCTAACCTTGTCTGTGGTATTCTGAGTAGGATTCAATGATTGAATGACTGTGACGTGCTTCAAACTCCTAGCAGGCGGGGCGTTAGTGACAGACGCAAAAGAATCACTGGATTCTATTCCGGCCTGACCGAGAACCGACAGCTGATTAGCCATATGCTGTGACAGAGCATAGGAACATTTTCACTGAGAGGATGGGAGGTAGCCACTGACAACGGTGAAACCCTACATAAGCTTGCCATGGAAAGGAGTAAGAAGGATTGGATGAAGATAGTAGGAAAGTAGAGAGACGGAAGGGAAGGCATCTTCATACGCTTATCTGAAGTTCCTACCAATGAATTACATAAGTACCTCTATCTTTATCTTTATGCTTTATTCGTATATCATTATACCCATTTGAGTCTGCCTGACTAAGATTTACAAGGTGACCATAGCTTGCTTCATACCAACAATCTCCGTGGGATCGACCCTTACTCGCGTAAGGTTTATTACTTGGACGACCCAGTGCACTTGCTGGTTAGTTGTGCAAAGTTGTGTTTATTCCATGGTATTGAGCACCAAGTTCTTGGGGCCATTACTTGGGATTATTTGAGTTGTGAAAAGTAGTGATCACAATTTCGCGCACCAAAGACCCGGGAGTAATACTCTCGGTTATTTTTATTGGGTTGAACTTGTGATAACCAAATTAAACTTTGATAGAAAGTTGTTTGTCGGTTTGGACTATACTTGCAACGTGATTATTTTTGTGAAAAATTCTAGACTGACAAAAACTCATATATCACTTAACATTTTCACATCGGCACCATAACTATTTACTTTTCGTCACCTTCTCATGAACTTTTAACCATTTTATAAATCACACGTGCCATGTTCTCTTTTCTCCTTCTTTCTTCATCTTAACAAACCGAACTCTAACCATAAGTTAAAACAAAATCTCTCCTTAAAAGATTGAATTTAAAATATTATACTTTTCTTAATAAATTGAAGAAAAAAAAGGCTCTTTCCATAATAAATCAAAATCAAATAATATTCTTAAATCAAATTTGCTTTTAAATAACGCTTTAAATAAAGTCTTAGAGTTTTGTAACAATTTGGCAGTATTTCCTCTAAAATCAGACTATCCACCCTTCCAGGTCCCTTCCAAACCATTTTCAATTCTCAAAAATCTTTGATAAATCCAACAAACTATATCCATTATCAAAGCATTTATAAATTTGAAAGCTAACTTGTTTCAATATCAAATTATTTTTAACTCTCCATTTGTTACCAATAAATCAACCAACGCTTTCTCAAACTCTTTCCAACAGTTTTAAACCCAAGTCATTCCTTACTTTAGAAATATAAATCAAACCTTTCAATATTAAACCATTTTCTCGATATGTGTAAATATGTAAACCTATTCTTTTCTCAACGTAGAAACATTTCTCAAAATAAGCTTATATGTCAGATTTTCAAATCAAAATCACCTTTTTGTATATCTTTATAAAACTCAGACAGGACCTCCCTTAACATTCGAATTCACCATCCTTACGGGCTACTTCATTCTCTCAACAATTCACTAATTTGATTCCACAATCATCAATACAGCATGATTCTTAATAATCAACCTACTTTAACTCAATTTAATAACCAACAGTCCACTTCGGCATTCAATACCACAATATCCAAATCGAATTAGCATATTCAACAAACAACAATTCCCAAATTATTGCAATAATACTCACTATTATCAAACAAATCTCAAATCAACAACCAAACTAAGAAATTAACATGACCAAAAATTCCAGCAATATTCACAACCTCAATCCAAACTCAATTCATATCTCATTTTAACAAACAACACCAATTGAACACCATTCACAACCACAATTCAACAAATTCACATCAATTAGTAATACTAAACTCTCGTAAATTATTTGCAATTACTCAATAAGCTTTTTAGGCATTCTTAAATTAAAACATTTAATTTTAAAAACAAACCCCCTACCTCAGTTAGTCAAACCGACACGTTATAGAAAATCTTTTACCCTCGGCCCAGAAATGGTGTCAAATCCGACTATGTTCTGTAGCGGTAACAGCCATAAGAGCATCAGCTAATAATAATAACTCAATCCTGACATAAAATCGTTGCGCAAAACTCAATAATCCATAACAAAACAACGACAAAGAGAGGTTTTCTAAGAAAAAGAGGCTTATTGGACCACTAGGAAGGAAGAACAGGGATAGCAGCACCTCTGGTGTGCTCCTCGGTGACCACGGCGCCATTCTCCGATAGCCAGGCACGGCGGTTGGTGCACGAAATTGTGATCACTACTTTTCACAACTCAAATAATCCCCGGTAATGAATCCAAAAACTTGGTGTTCAATACCATGGCATAAACACAACTTTGCACAACTTACCAGCAAGTGCACTGGGTCGTCCAAGTAATAAACCTTATGCGAGTAAGGGTCGATCCCACGGAGATTGTTGGTATGAAGCAAGCTATGGTTACCTTGTAAATCTTAGTCAGGCAGACTCAAATGGTTATGGATGATATATGAATAAAACATAAGGATAAAGATAGAGATACTTATGTAATTCATTGGTGAGAACTTCAGATAAGCGAATGGAGATGCTTTGTCCCTTCCGTCTCTCTGCTTTCCTACTGTCTTTATCCAATCCTTCTTACTCCTTTCCATGGCAAGCTGTATGTTGGGCATCACCGATGTCAGTGGCTACAATCCCGTCTTCTCAGTGAAAATGTTCAACGCACCCTGTCACGGCACGGCTATCCAGCTGTCGGTTCTCGATCATGTCGGAATAGAATCCAGTAATTCTTTTGCGTCTGTCACTAACGCCCCACAATTGTAAGTTTGAAGCTCATCACAGTCATTCAATCATTGAATCCTACTCAGAATACCACATACAAGGTTTAGACCTTCCAAATTCTCTTGAATGCAGTCATCAATTCTAGCTTATACCACGAAGATTCCGGTTAAAGAACCCAAGAGATATCTACCCAATCTAAGGTAGAACGGAGGTGATTGACGGTCACACGTTCATAGGTGAGAATGATGATGAGTGTCACGGATCATCACATTCATCAAGTTGAAGAACAAGTGATATCTTGGAACAAGAACAAGCTGAATTGAATAGAAGAACAATAGTAATTGCATTAATACTCGAGGTACAGCAGAGCTCGACACCTTAATCTATGGTGTGTAGAAACTCCACCGTTGAAAATACATAAGAACAAGGTCTAGGCATGGCCGTGAGGCCAGCCCCCAATGATCTAAGATAGCATAAGACTAAAGACAGCTACCCCGATATCTAATACAATAGCAAAATGTCCTATTTATAGGGAACTAGTAGCTTAAGAATTACAAAGATGAGTAAATGACATAAAAATCCACTTCCGGGCCCACTTGGTGTGTATTTGGGCTGAGCATTGAAGCATTTTCGTGTAGAGACTCTTCTTGGAGTTAAACGCCAGCTTTTGTGCCAGTTTGGGCGTTTAACTCCCATTCTTGTGCCAGTTTCGGCGTTAAACGCCGGGCATTCTTGAGCTGATTTGGAACGCCGGTTTGGGCCATCAAATCTCGGGCAAAGTATGGACTATTATACATTGCTGGAAAGCCCAGGATGTCTACTTTCCAATGCCGTTAAGAGCGCGCCAATTGGGCTTCTGTAGCTCCAGAAAATCCACTTCGAGTGCAGGGAGGTCAGAATCCAACAGCATCTGCAGTCCTTTTCAGTCTCTGAATCAGATTTTTGCTCAGGTCCCTCAATTTCAGCCAGAAAATACCTGAAATCACAGAAAAACACACAAACTCATAGTAAAGTCCAAAAAAGTGAATTTTAGTTAAAAACTAATAAAAATATACTAAAAACTAACTAAAATATACTAAAAACATACTAAAAATAATGCCAAAAAGCGTACAAATTATCCGCTCATCACAACACCAAACTTAAATTATTGCTTGTCCCCAAGCAACTGAAAATCAAATAAGATAAAGAGAAGGGAATATGCAATGAATTCCAAAAACATCTATGAAGATCAGTATTAATTAGATGAGCGGGGCTTTTAGCTTTTTGCCTCTAAACAGTTTTGGCATCTCACTCTATCCTTTGAAATTCAGAATGATTGGCTTCTTTAGGAACTCAGTATCCAGATAGTGTTATTGATTCTCCTAGCTAAGTATGATGATTCTTGAACACAGCTACTTTATGAGTCTTGGCCGTGGCCCAAAGCACTCTGTCTTCCAGTATTACCACCGGATACATACATGCCACAAACACATAATTGGGTGAACCTTTTCAGATTGTGACTCAGCTTTGCTAAAGTCCCCAATTAGAGGTGTCCAGGGTTCTTAAGCACAACTTTATTTCTTTCTTTTTTCTTTTCTTTTTCTCTTTCTCCTTTTTTTTTTCGTTTTTTTTTCTCTTTTTTTTTTCCGCATATACCCCCTTTTTTTTGTATTCACTGCTTTTTCTTGCTTCAAGAATCATTTTTATGATTTTTCAGATCCTCAGTAACATGTCTCCTTTTTCATCATTCTTTCAAGAGCCAACAATTTTAACATTCATGAACAACAAATTCAAAAGACATATGCACTGTTCAAGCATACATTCAGAAAACAAAAGTATTGCCACCACATCAAAATAATTAATCTGTTATAAAATTTAAAATTCATGCAATTCTTCTCTTTTTCAATTAAGAACATTTTTCATTTAAGAGAGGTGATGGATTCATAGGACATTCATAACTTTAAGGCATAGACACTAAGACACTAATGATCATAAGACACAAACATGGATAAACATAAGCATGAAAATTCGAAAAACAGGAAAATAAAGAACAAGGAGATTAAAGAACGGGTCCACCTTAGTGATGGCGGCTTGTTCTTCCTCTTGAAGATCTTATGGAGTGCTTGAGCTCCTCAATGTCTCTTCCTTGTCTTTGTTGCTCCTCTCTCATGATTCTTTGATCTTCTCTAATTTCATGGAGGAGGATGGAATGTTCTTGGTGCTCCACCCTTAGTTGTCCCATGTTGGAACTCAATTCTCCTAGGGAGGTGTTGATTTGCTCCCAATATTTTTGTGGAGGAAAGTGCATCCCTTTAGGTATCTCAGGGATTTCATGATGAGTGGGATCTCTTGTTTGCTCCATCCTTTTCTTAGTGATGGGCTTGTCCTCATCAATGAGGATGTCTCCTTCTATGTCTACTCCAACTGAATAACAGAGGTGACAAATGAGATGAGGAAAGGCTAACCTTGCCAAGGTAGAGGACTTGTCCGCCACCTTATAGAGTTCTTGGGCTATAACCTCATGAACTTCTACTTCCTCTCCAATCATGATACTATGAATCATGATGGCCCGGTCTATAGTAACTTCGGACCGGTTGCTAGTGGGAATGATTGAGCGTTGGATAAACTCCAACCATCCCCTAGCCACGGGTTTGAGGTCATGCCTTCTTAGTTGAACCGGCTTCCCTCTTGAATCTCTCTTCCATTGGGCGCCCTCTTCACAGATGTCTGTGAGGACTTGGTCCAACCTTTGATCAAAGTTGACCCTTCTAGTGTAAGGGTGTTCATCTCCTTGCATCATGGGCAAGTTGAATGCCAACCTTACATTTTTCGGACTAAAATCTAAGTATTTCCCCCGAACCATTGTAAGCCAATTCTTTGGGTTCGGGTTCACACTTTGATCTTGGCTGTTGGTGATCCATGCATTAGCATAGAACTCTTGAACCATTAATATTCCGACTTGTTGAATGGGGTTGGTAAGAACTTCCCAACCTCTTCTTCGAATCTCATGTCGAATCTCCGGATATTCACTCTTTTTGAGTTTGAAAGGGACCTCGGGGATCACCTTCTTCAAGGCCACAACTTCATAGAAGTGGTCTTGATGCACCCTTGAGATGAATCTCTCCATCTCCCATGACTCGGAGGTGGAAGCTTTTGCCTTCCCTTTCCTCTTTCTAGAGGTTTCTTCGGCCTTGGATGCCATAAATGGTTATGGAAAAACAAAAAGCAATGATTTTACCACACCAAACTTAAAAGGTTTGCTCGTCCTTGAGCAAAAGAAGAAAGAAGAGAGTAGAAGAAGAAGAAATGGAGGAGATGGAGGTGGCTTTGTGGTTCGGCCAAAAGGGGGGAGAAGTAGTGTTTAGGGTGTGTGAAAATGAAGGAGTGAAGATGGGTTTATGTAGGGGTGAAGGGAGGGGTAGGGTTCGGCTATGGGAGGGTGGGTTTGGGTGGGAAAGTGGTTTGAATTTGAATGGTGAGGTAGGTGGGGTTTTATGAAGGATGGATGTGAGTGGTGAAGAGAAAGATGGGATTTGATAGGTGAAGGGTTTTTGGGGAAGAGTGGTAGAGGTGATTGGTGAATGGGTGAAGAAGGGAGAGGGTGGTGGGGTAGGTGGGGATCTTGTGGGGTCCACAGATCCTAAGGTGTCAAGGAAAAATCAACCCTGCACCAAGTGGCGTGCAAAAATGCACCCTTTGCCAATTCTGGTGTTAAACGCCAGGCTGGTGCCCATTTATAGCTTTTAACGCCAGCTTTTTACCCCTTCCTGGCGTTTAACGCCAGTCTGGTGCCCCTTTTTGGCGTTAAACGCCCAGAATGGTGCCAGATTGGGCGTTAAACGCCCATTTGCTAGCTTCACTGGCGTTTAAACGCCAGCAAATTCTCCTCCAGGGTGTGCTGTTTTTTTCTTTCTGTTTTTCATTCTGTTTTTGCTTTTTCAACTGATTTTGTGACTTCTCATGATCATCAACCTACAGAAAACGTAAAATAGCAAAGGAAAAATAGATAAAATATAACATTGGGTTGCCTCCCAACAAGCGCTTCTTTAATGTCAGTAGCTTGACAGTGGCCTCTCATGGAGCCTCACAAATGCTCAGAGCAATGTTGGAACCTCCCAACACCAAACTTAGAGTTTGAATGTGGGGGTTCAACACCAAACTTAGAGTTTGGTTGTGGCCTCCCAACACCAAACTTAGAGTTTGACTGTGGGGGCTCTGTTTGACTCTGATTTGAGAGAAGCTTTTCATGCTTCCTCTCCATGGTGACAGAGGGATATCCTTGAGCCTTAAACACAAAGGATTCTTCATTCACTTGAATGATCAGTTCACCTCTATCAACATCAATCACAGCCTTTGCTGTGGCTAGGAAGGGTCTGCCAAGGATGATGGATTCATCCATGCACTTCCCAGTCTCTAGGACTATGAAATCAGCAGGGATGTAATGGTCTTCAATCTTCACCAGAACATCCTCTACAAGCCCATAAGCTTGTTTTCTTGAATTGTCTGCCATCTCTAGTGAGATTCTTGTAGCTTTTACCTCAAAGATCCCTAGCTTCTCCATTACAGAGAGAGGCATGAGGTTTACACTTGACCCTAAGTCACACAGAGCCTTCTTGAAGGTCATGGTACCTATGGTACAAGGTATTGAAAACTTCCTAGGATCTTGTCTCTTTTGAGGTAATTTCTGCCTAGACAAGTCATCCAGTTCTTTGGTGAGCAAAGGGGGTTCGTTCTCCCAAGTCTCATTACCAAATAACTTGTCATTTAGCTTCATGATTGCTCCAAGGTATTTAGCAACTTGCTCTTCAGTGACATACTCATCCTCTTCGGAGGAAGAATACTCATCGGAGCTCATGAATGGCAGAAGTAAATCCATTGGAATCTCTATGGTCTCAGTGTGAGCCTCAGATTCCCATGATTCCTCATTAGGGAACTCATTGGAGGCCAGTGGACGCCCATTGAGGTCTTCCTCAGTGGCGTTCACTGCCTCTTCCTCCTCTCCAAATTCGGCCATGTTGATGGCCTTGCACTCTCCTTTTGGATTTTCTTCTGTATTGCTTGGAAGAGTACTAGGAGGGAGTTCAGTAATTTTCTTGCTCAGCTGTCCCACTTGTGCCTCCAAGTTTCTAATGGAGGACCTTGTTTCAGTCATGAAACTTTGAGTGGTTTTGATTAGATCAGAGACCATGGTTGCTAAGTTAGAGTGGTTTTGCTTAGAATTCTCTGTCTGTTGCTGAGAAGATGATGGAAAAGGCTTGCTATTGCTAAACCTATTTCTTCCACCATTATTGTTGTTGAAACCTTGTTGAGGTCTTTGTTGATCCTTCCATGAGAGATTTGGATGATTTCTCCATGAAGAATTATAGGTGTTTCCATAGGGTTCTCCCATGTAATTCACCTCTGGTGCACGAAATTGTGATCACTACAACTTCGCACAACTAACCAGCAAGTGCACTGGGTCGTCCAAGTAATACCTTACGTGAGTAAGGGTCGATCCCACGGAGATTGTTGGTATGAAGCAAGCTATGGTCACCTTGTAAATCTCAGTCAGGCAGACTCAAATGGGTATAGTGATAAACGAATAAAGCATAAAGATAAAGATAGAGATACTTATGTATATCATTGGTGAGAGCTTCAGACAAGCGCATGAAGATGCCTTCCCTTCCGTCTCTCTGCTTTCCTACTGTCTTCATCCAATCCTTCTTACTCCTTTCCATGGCAAGCTTATGCAAGGGTTTCACCGTTGTCAGTGGCTACCTCCCATCCTCTCATTAGAAATGTTCAACGCACCCTGTCATGGCACGGCTATCCATCTGTCGGTTCTCAATCAGGCCGGAATAGAATCCAGTGATTCTTTTGCGTCTATCACTAACGCCCCGCCCTCAGGAGTTTGAAGCACGTCACAGTCATTCAATCATTGAATCCTACTCAGAATACCACAGACAAGGTTAGACCTTCCGGATTCTCTTGAATGCCGCCATCAGTTCTCGCCTATACCACGAAGATTCCGATTAAAGAATCCAAGAGATAAACACTAGAGCCTCGTATGCTTGTAGAACAAGAGTGGTTGTCAGTCACTTTGTTCATGAGTGAGAATGATGATGAGTGTCAATCATCACCTTCATCAAGTTGAAGAACAAGTGATATCTTGGACAAAGAACAAGCGGAATTGAATAGAAGAACAATAGTAATTGCATTAATACTCGAGGTACAGCAGAGCTCCACACCTTAATCTATGGTGTGTAGAAACTCCACCGTTGAAAATACATAAGAACAAGGTCTAGGCATGGCCGTGAGGCCAGCCTCCCAATGAGGGTTCAATCATCAAAACATGATCAAAAGATGAAAATACAATAGTAAAAGGTTCTATATATAGAGAACTAGTAGCCTAGGGTGTACAGAGATGAGTAAATGACATAAAAATCCACTTCCGGGCCCACTTGGTGTGTGCTTGGGCTGAGCAATGAAGCAATTTCGTGTAGAGACTCTTCTTGGAGTTAAACGCCAGCTTTTATGCCAGTTTGGGCGTTTAACTCCCATTTGGGTGCCAGTTCCAGCGTTTAACGCTGGGATTTCTTGAGGTGACTTTGAACGCCGGTTTGGGCCATCAAATCTTGGGCAAAGTATGGACTATCATATATTGCTGGAAAGCCCAGGATGTCTACTTTCCAACGCCGTTGAGAGCGCGCCAATTGGGCTTCTGTAGCTCCAGAAAATCCACTTCGAGTGCAGGGAGGTCAGAATCCAACAGCATCTGCAGTCCTTTTCAGTCTCTGAATCAGATTTTTGCTCAGGTCCCTCAATTTCAGCCAGAAAATACCTGAAATCACAGAAAAACACACAAACTCATAGTAAAGTCCAGAAAAGTGAATTTTAACTAAAAACTAATAAAAATATACTAAAAACTAACTAGTACTAAAAACATACTAAAAATAATGCCAAAAAGCGTACAAATTATCCGCTCATCACAACACCAAACTTAAATTGTTGCTTGTCCCCAAGCAACTGAAAATCAAATAAGATAAAAAGAAGAGAATATACTATAGACTCCAAATTATCAATGAAACTTAGCTCCAAATTAGATGAGCGGGACTAGTAGCTTTTTGCCTCCAAACAGTTTTGGCATCTCACTTTATCCTTTGAAATTCAGAATGATTGGCTTCTTTAGGAACTCCGAATCCAGATAGTGTTATTGATTCTCTTAGTTAAGTATGATGATTCTTGAACACAGCTACTTTATGAGTCTTGGCCGTGGCCCAAAGCACTCTGTCTTCCAGTATTACCACCGGATACATACATGCCACAGACACATAATTGGGTGAACCTTTTCAGATTGTGACTCAGCTTTGCTAAAGTCCCCAATTAGAGGTGTCCAGGGTTCTTAAGCACACTCTTTTTTGCCTTGGATCACAACTTTATTTCTTTCTTTTTCTTTCTTTTTCTCTTTCTCCCTTTTTTTTTTCGTTTTTCTCCTTCTTTTTTTCCCTTTTTTTTTGTATTCACTGCTTTTTCTTGCTTCAAGAATCATTTTTATGATTTCTCAGATCCTCAGTAACATGTCTCCTTTTTCATCATTCTTTCAAGAGCCAACAATTTTAACATTCATGAACAACAAATTCAAAAGACATATGCACTGTTCAAGCATACATTCAGAGAACAAAAGTGTTGCCACCACATCAAACTAATTAAGCTAGTTTTAAAGATGAATTTGAAATCCTGTACTTCTTGTTCTTTTGTGATAAAAACAGTTTTCATTTAAGAAAGGTGATGGATTCATATTCATAGCTTTAAGGCATAGACACTAAGACACTAATGATCATAAGACACAAACATAAAGCACTAAAATTCAAAAAACAGGAAAATAAAGAACAAGGAGATTAAAGAACGGGTCCACCTTAGTGATGGCGGCTTGTTCTTCCTCTTGAAGGCCTTATGGAGTGCTTGAGCTCCTCAATATCTCTTCCTTGCCTTTGTTGCTCCTTTCTCATGATTCTTTGATCTTCTCTATTTTCATGGAGGAGAATGGAGTGTTCTTGGTGCTCCACCCTTAGTTGTCCCATGTTGGAACTCAGTTCTCCTAGGGAGGTGTTTAGTTGCTCCCAATGGTCTTTGTGGAGGAAAGTGCATCCCTTGAGGCATCTCAGGGATCTCTTGATGAGAGGGGTCTCTTGTTTGCTCCATCCTTTTTTTAGTGATGGGCTTGAGGTCATGCCTTCTCAGTTGAACCGGCTTTGGATGCCATAAATGGTTATGGAAAAACAAAAAGTAATGCTTTTACCACACCAAACTTAAAAGGTTTGCTCGTCCTCGAGCAAAAGAAGAAAGAAGAGAGTAGAAGAAGAAGAAATGAGGAAGAAGGGAATGGCTTTGTGTTTCGGCCATTAGGGGAAGAAGTAGTGTTTAGGGTGTGTGAAAATGAAGGAGTGATGATGATAGTGGGATTTGATAGGTGGGGGTTTTTGGAAGGATAGATGTGAGTGGTAAAGAGAAAGATGGGTGGTGGGTTTGGTGAGGATCCTGTGGGGTCCACAGATCCTGAGGTGTCAAGGAAAAGTCATCCCTGCACCAAATGGCAATCAAAATCACGTTTTGTGCCAAATCTGGCGTTAAACGCCGGGCTGGTGCCCCTTTCTGGCGTTTAACGCCAGGTTCTTGCCCTTTCCTGGCGTTTAACGCCAGTCTGGTGCCCCTTTCTGGCGTTAAACGCCCAGAATGGTGCCAGACTGGGCGTTAAACGCCCAACTGCTAGGCTTACTGGCGTTTGAACGCCAGCAGCATCTTCCTCCAGGGTGTGCTATTTTTCTTCCTATTTTTCATTCTGTTTTTGCTTTTTTCATTGATTTTGTAACTTCTCATGATCATCAACCTACAAAAAAGATAAAATGACAAAAGAAGATAGTTAATTATAAAACATTGGGTTGCCTCCCAACAAGCGCTTCTTTAATGTCAGTAGCTTGACAGAGGGCTCTCATGGAGCCTCACAGATACTCAGAGCAATGTTAGAACCTCCCAACACCAAACTTAGAGTTTGAATGTGGGGGTTCAACACCAAACTTAGAGTTTGGTTGTGGCCTCCCAACACCAAACTTAGAGTTTGACTGTGGGGGCTCTGTTTTGACTCTGATTTGAGAGAAGCTCTTCATGCTTCCTCTCCATGGTGACAGAGGGATATCCTTGAGCCTTAAACACATAGGATTTTTCATTCACTTGAATGATCAGTTCACCTCCATCAACATCAATCACAGCCTTTGCTGTGGCTAGGAAGGGTCTGCCAAGGATGATGGATTCATCCATGCACTTCCCAGTCTCTAGGACTATGAAATCAGTAGGGATGTAATGGTCTTCAACTTTTACCCAAAACATTCTCTACAAGTCCATGAGCTTGTTTCTTTGAATAGTCTGCCATCTCTAGTGAGATTCTTGCAGCTTGTACCTCAAAGATCCCTAGCTTCTCCATTACAGAGAGAGGCATGAGGTTCACAATTGACCCTAAGTCACACAGGGCCTTCTTGAAGGTCATTGTGCCTATGGTACAAGGTATGGAAAACTTCCCAGGATCTTGTCTCTTTTGAGGTAATTTCTGCCTAGACAAGTCATCCAATTCTTTGGTGAGCAAGGGAGGTTCATCTTCCCAAGTCTCATTTCCAAATAACTTGTCATTTAGCTTCATGATTGCTCCAAGATATTTAGCAACTTGCTCTTCAGTGAGATACTCATCCTCTTCAGAGGAAGAATACTCATCAGAGCTCATGAAAGGCAGAAGTAAGTCCAATGGAATCTCTATGGTCTCATTTTGAGCCTCAGATTCCCATGGTTCCTCATTGGGGAACTCAGAGGAGATTGGTGTACGCCCATTGAGGTCTTCCTAAGTGGCGTCCACCTCCTCTCTTTCCTCTCCATATTCGGCCATGTTTATGGCTTTGCACTCTCCTTTTGGATTTTCTTCTGTATTGCTTGGAAGAGTACTTGGAGGGGGTTCAGTAACTTTCTTGCTCAGCTGTCCCACTTGTGCCTCCAAATTCCTAATGGAGGACCTTGTTTCAGTCATGAAACTTTGAGTGGTTCTGATTAGATCAGAGACCATGGTTGCTAAGTCAGAGGGGTTCTGCTTAGAGTTCTCTGTCTGTTGCTGAGAAGATGATGGAAAAGGCTTGCCATTGCTAAACCTGTTTCTTCCACCATTATTGTTATTGAAACCTTGTTGAGGTCTCTCTTGATTCTTCCATGAGAAATTTGGGTGATTTCTCCATGAAGAATTATAGGTGTTTCCATAGGGTTCTCCTAGGTAATTCACCTCTTCCATTGAAGGGTTTTCAGGATCATAGGCTTCTTCCTCAGATGAAGCATCCTTAGTACTGCTTGGTGCATTTTGCATTCCAGACAGACTTTGAGAAATCAAATTGACTTGTTGAGTCAATATCTTGTTCTGAGCCAATATGGCATTCAGAGTATCAATCTCAAGAACTCCTTTCTTCTGATTTGTCCCATTGTTCACAGGATTCCTTTCAGAAGTGTACATGAATTGGTTATTCGCAACCATTTCAATTAGCTCTTGAGCCTCTGTAGGCATCTTCTTCAGATGAAGAGATCCTCCAGCAGAGCTATCCAAAGACATCTTGGATAGTTCAGAGAGACCATCATAGAAAATACCTATGATGCTCCATTCAGAAAGCATGTCTGAGGGACATCTTCTGATTAATTATTTGTATCTTTCCCAAGCTTCATAGAGGGATTCTCCATCCTTCTGTCTGAAGGTTTGGACTTCCACTCTAAGCTTACTCCATTTTTGAGGTGGAAAGAACTTTGCCAAGAAGGCATTGACTAGCTTTTCCCAAGAGTCCAGGCTATCTTTAGGTTGTGAGTCCAACCATATTCTAGCTCTGTCTCTTACAGCAAAAGGGAATAGCATAAGTCTATAGACTTCAGGGTCTACCCCATTAGTCTTGACAGTGTCACAGATTTGCAAGAACTCAGCTAAAAACTGATGAGGATCTTCCATTGGAAGTCCATGGAACTTGCAATTCTGTTGCATTAGAGAAACTAACTGAGGCTTAAGCTCAAAGTTGTTTGCTCCAATGGCAGGGATAGAGATGCTTCTCCCATAGAAGTCGGGAGTAGGTGCAGTAAAGTCACCCAGCACCTTCCTTGCATTGTTGGCATTTATTGTTTTTTTCGGCTGCCATGGGTTCTTCTTCCTTGAAGAATTCGGTCAGGTTCTCAACAGAGAGTTGAGCCTTAGCTTCTCTTAGCTTTCGCTTCAAGGTCCTTTCAGGTTCAGGGTCAGCTTCAACAAGAATGCCTTTGTCTTTGCTCCTGCTCATATGAAAGAGAAGAGAACAAGAAAATGTGGAATCCTCTATGTCACAGTATAGAGATTCCTTTAATTGTCAGAGGAAAAGAAGAGTAGAAGACAGAAGTAGAAAATTCGAACTTATCAGAAAAAGATGGAGTTCGAATTTTGCATTAAGGGATAGTGTTAGTCCATAAATAGAAGGATGTGAGAAGAAGGGAAGTTATTTTCGAAAATTAAGTAGAAGATTTTGAAAACATTTTGAAAAACACTTAATTGATTTTCGAAAATAAGAGTGGAAAAGAAATCAAGTGATTTTTGAAAAAGATTTTGAAATTAGAAATCAAAAAGATTTGATTGAAAACTATTTTGAAAAAGATGTGATTAAAAAGATTTGATTGAAAAGTTATGGTTTTAAAGAGATATGATTGAAAAGATATGATTTGAAAAACAATTTTAAAAAGATTTGATTTTA
>NC_080378.1:43965485-44033753 GCF_014773155.1 Arachis stenosperma | reverse complement strand
ACAAAACATAGATAAACACAACATTAAAAACCGAAAACAGAAAAAATAAAGAACAAGGAAGAATCCACCTTTAGTGGCGTCTTCTTCTTGAAGGACCTATGATGTTCTTAAGCTCTTCTATGTCCCTTCCTTGCCTTTGTTGCTCCTCTCTCATTGCTCTTTGATCTTCTCTTATTTCATGGAGAATGATGGAGTGCTCATGATGTTCCACCCTTAGTTGTTCAACATTGTGGCTCAAATCTTCTAAGGAAGTGTTGAGTTGTTCCCAATAATTGTTGGGAGGAAAGTGCATCCCTTGAGGCATCTCAGGGATTTCTTGATGATGAGCTTCCTCATGCATCTCTTGAGAACCGTGAAGGGTCTCTCTTGCTTGCTCCATCCTCTTCTTGGTGATGGGCTTATCCTCTTCAATGAGAATGTCTCCTTCTATGATAACTCCACCTGAGTAACATAGATGGCAAATAAGGTGAGGAAAAGCTAGCCGTGCCATGGGTGGGGCTTGTCGGCTATTTGTAGATTCATTGGAGATGACCTCATGAACTTCTACTTCCTCTCCAATCATGATGCCATGAATCATGATGGCCCGATCCACAGTAACTTCAGATCGGTTGCTAGTAGGAATGATGGAGTGTTGAATGAACTCCAACCATCCTCTAGCCACAGGCTTGAGGTCCAGTCTTCTTAGTTGGACTGGCTTGCCTTTGGAGTCTCTCTTCCATTGAGCTCCTTCCACACATATGTCCATAAGGACTTGGTCCAATCTTTGATTAAAGTTGACCCTTCTAGTGTAGGGGCGTTCGTCTCCTTGCATCATGGGCAAGTGAAATGCCAACCTCACATTTTCCGGACTAAAATCTAAGTATTTCCCCCGAACCATTGTGAGATAATTCTTTGGACTTGGGTTCATACTTTGATCATGGTTTCTAGTGATCCATGCATTGGCATAGAACTCTTGAACCATTAAGATTCCGACTTGTTGCATGGGGTTGGTTAGGACTTCCCAACCTCTTCTTCGGATTTCATGTCGGATTTTCGGATACTCATTTCTGAGCTTGAAAGGGACCTCAGGGATCACCTTCTTCTTGCCACAACATCATAGAAGTGGTCTTGATGGCTCTTGGAGATGAATCTTTCCATCTCCCATGACTCGGAGGTGGAAGCTTTTGTCTTCCCTTTTCCTTTTCTAGAGGATTCTCCAGCCTTAGGTGCCATTGATGGTAATGGAAAAACAAAAAGCTTATGCTTTTACCACACCAAACTTAAAATATTGCTCGCCCTCGAGCAAGAGAAGAAAGAAGAGAAGAAGAAGAAGAAGAGAATATGGTAGAGAGGGAGAGATGTAGGTTCGGCTAAGTGGGAGAAGAGGGGTTTGTGTTGTGTGAAAATGAAGTAGAATGGAAAAGTATTTATAGGGAGAGGGGGGAGTGTATGTTCGGCCATTTTGGGTGGGAATGGGTGGGAAAATGGCTTTGAATTTTTGAAGGTAGGTGGGGTTTATGGGGAAGAGTGGATGGATGTGAGTGGTGAAGGGGGTAATTGGGAAGAGGAATTGAGGTGATTGGTGAAGAGTGTTGGGAAGTGTGACATGGGGATGAGTAATCACAAAAACTAGGATTAGGAGGTAAGGTGGGAATATGGTAGGTGGGGATCCTGTGGGGTCCACAGATCCTGAGGTGATCCTGTGGGGTCCACAGGTCCTGAGGTGTCAAGGAATTCCATCCCTGCACCAAATTAGCATGTAAATTGCCTTTGCACCATTCTGGCGTTTAAATGCCATGTGGTGCACATTCTGGGCGTTCAACGCCCATGTAAAGCATGTTTCTGGCGTTGAACGCCAGTTTCATGCTTGTTACTGGCGTTCAGCGCCAGCTTTTCTTCTCTGGGCACATTCCTGGCGTTTAACGCTAGAATGTTGCTTGTTTCTGGCGTTCAGCGCCAGAATGATGCTCTGTTCAGGCGTTGAACGCCGGCCAAATGCATCTTACTAGCGTTGAACGCCAGCCTGTGCTTCCTCCAGGGTGCGAATTTTTTTTCCTGCTGTTTTTGACTCTGTTTTTAAGTTTTATGATTTTTTTGTGACTCCTTATGATCATGTACCTAATAAAACACAAAATAACAATAATATAGAATAAAATAAAAATTAGATAAATAAAATTGGGTTGCCTCCCAACAAGCGCTTCTTTAATGTCAATAGCTTGACAGTGGCTCTCATGGAGCCACAAAGGTGATCAGGTCAATGTTGTATAGTGCCCACACCAAACTTAGAGTTTGGATATGGGGTCTTAACACCAAACTTAGAGTTTGGTTGTGGCCTCCCAACACCAAACTTAAAGTTTGACTGTGGGGGCTCTTCTTGACTCTGAACTGAGAGAAGCTCTTCATGTTTACTCTCTTTTGTCACAGAAGGATGGCCATGTGCCTTAAACACAAGGTAGTCCCCATTCAATTGAAGGACTAATTCACCTCTGTTGACATCTATCACAGCTCCTGCTGTGGCTAGGGAAGGTCTTCCAAGGATGATGCATTCATCCTCTTCCTTCCTAGTGTCTAAGATTATGAAATCAGCAGGGATGTAAAGGCCTTCAACCTTTACTAACACGTCCTCTACTATTCCATAAGCTTGTCTCAATGACTTGTCTGCCAATTGTAATGAGAACAAGGCAGGTTGTACCTCAATGATCCCCAGCTTCTCCATTACAGAGAGTGGCATAAGATTTATCTCTGACCCCAGATCACACAGAGCTTTTTCAAAGATCATGGTGCCTATGGTACAAGGTATTAAGAACTTGCCAGGATCTTGTTTCTTTTGAGGTAGAATGTGCTGAATCCAGGTATCCAGTTCACTAATGAGCAAGGGGGGTTCACTTTCCCAAGTCTCATTACCAAACAACTTGGCATTCAGCTTCATGATAGCTCCTAAATATTGAGCAACTTGCTCTCCAGTCACATCTTCATCCTCTTCAGAGGAAGAATAGTCTTCAGAGCTCATGAATGGCAGAAGAAGATTTAATGGAAAATCTATGGTCTCTATATGAGCCTCAGATTCCTTTGGATCCTTAGTAGGAAACTCCTTCTTGCTTGAGGGACGTCCCAGGAGGTCTTCCTCACTAGGATTTTCGTCCTCCTCCTCCCTTGCGCATTCGGCCACATTGATTATATCAATGGCCTTGCACTCTCCTTTTGGATTCTCTTCTGTATTGCTTGGAGAATACTGGGAGGAGTTTCAATGACTTTCTTACTCAGCTGGCCCACTTGTGCCTCCAAATTTCTGATGGAGGATCTTGTTTCACTCATGAAACTGAAAGTGGCTTTTGACAGATCAGAGACTAGATTGGCTAAATTAGAGGTGTTTTATTCAGAATTCTCTGTCTGTTGCTGAGAAGATGATGGATATGGCTTGCTATTGCTCAGCCTATTGCGTCCACCATTGTTAAAGCCTTGTTGAGGCTTTTGTTGATCCTTCAATGAGAAATTTGGATGATTTCTCCATGATGAGTTATAGGTGTTTCCATAAGGTTCACCCATGTAATTAACCTCTGCCATGGCAGGGTTCTTAGGATCATAATCTTCTTCAGAAGTTGCCTCTCTAGTACTGTTGGATGCATGTTGCCATCCATTCAAATTTTGAGAGATCATGTTGACCTGTTGAGTCAACACTTTGTTCTGAGCCAATATGGCATTCAGAGCATCAATTTCAAGAACTCCTTTCTTCTGAGGTATCCCATTATTCACGGAATTTCTCTCAGAAGTGTACATGAATTGGTTGTTTGCAACCATGTCAATGAGCTCTTGAGCCTCTTCAGGCGTTTTCTTTAGGTGAATAGATCCACCTGCAGAATGGTCCAATGACATTTTCGAAAATTCAGATAGATCATAATAGAATATATCTAATATGGTCCATTCTGAAAACATGTCAGATGGACATCTTTTGGTCAGCTGCTTGTACCTTTCCCAAGCTTCATAGAAGGATTCACCATCTTTTTGTTTGAAGGTTTGAACATCCACTCTCAGCTTGCTCAGCTTTTGAGGAGGAAAGAATTTATCCAAGAAGGCTGTGACCAGCTTATCCCAGGAGTCCAGGCTATCCTTAGGTTGTGAATCCAACCATATTCTAGCTCTGTCTCTTACAGCAAAAGGGAAAACCATGAGTCTGTAGACTTCAGGATCAACTCCATTCGTCTTTACAGTCTCACAGATCTGCAAGAACTCAGTTAAAAATTGATAAGGATCTTCAGATGGAAGTCCATAAAACTTGCAGTTTTGTTGCATTAAGGCAACTGGTTGAGGCTTAAGCTCAAAATTATTGGCTCCAATGGCAGGAAAGGAGATGCTTCTTCCATCAAACTTGGAGGTTGGCTTTGTGAAGTCACCAAGCATTCTCCTTGCATTATTATTATTTTCGGCTGCCATCTCCTTCTCTTGTTCGAAAATTTCTGAAAGGTTGTTTCTGGATTGTTGTAATTTAGTTTCTCGTAGTTTTCTTTTCAGAGTCCTTTCAGGTTCAGGATCAATTTCAACAAGAGTGCCTTTTTCCCTGTTCCTGCTCATATGAAAGAGAAGAAAACAAGAAAAGAAGAGGAATCCTCTATGTCACAGTATAGAGATTCCTTTATGTTAGTAGATGATGAGCG
The DNA here is from genome assembly GCF_014773155.1 of Arachis stenosperma. NCBI lineage: Eukaryota > Viridiplantae > Streptophyta > Magnoliopsida > Fabales > Fabaceae > Arachis > Arachis stenosperma. The sequence continues at coordinate 44,029,122 of NC_080378.1, read as the reverse complement.
GATAATTTGTATGCTTTTTGGCATTGTTTTTAGTATGTTTTTAGTATCTTTTAGTTAGTTTTTAGTATATTTTTATTAGTTTTTAAATAAAAATTCACTTTTCTGGACTTTACTATGAGTTTGTGTGTTTTTCTGTGATTTCAGGTATTTTCTGACTGAAATTGAAGGTCCTGAGCAAAAATCTGATCCAGAGACTGAAAAGGACTGCAGATGCTGTTGGATTCTGACCTCCCTACACTCGAAGTGGATTTTGTGGAGCTACAGAAGCCCAATTGGCGCGCTCTCAATGGCATTGGAAAGTAGACATCCTGGGCTCTCCAGCAATATATAATAGTCCATACTTTGCCCAAGATTTGATGGCCCAAACCGGCGCTCAAAGTCACCTACAGAAATTCCAGCGTTAAACGCCGGAACTGGCATAAAATTTGGAGTTAAACGCCCAAACTGGCATGAAAGCTGGCGTTTAACTCCAGAAAAGGTCTCTACACGAAATTCCTTCATTGCTCAGCCCAAGCACACACCAAGTGGGCCCGGAAGTGGATTTTTCTGTCATTTACTCATTTCTGTAAACCTTAGGACACTAGTTTACTACTTATAGGATCTTTTGACATTGTATCCGTACCTGATGACCTCATAACATTTTGTACACGTTTCTTTCCACAGTATGAGCCTCTAAACCCCATGGTTGGGGGTGAGGAGCTCTGCTGTGTCTTGATGGATTAATGCAATTACTACTGTTTCTTATTCAATCATGCTTGCTTCCATTCCAAGATAACACTTGTTCTTAATCCGGATGAATGTGATGATCCGTGACAATCATCATCATTCTCAACTATGAACACGTGCCTGACAACCACTCTGTTCTATCTTAGATTGAGTAGTTATCTCTTGGGTTCTTTAATCGGAATCTTCGTGGTATAGGCAGGACCTGATGGCAGCATTCAAGAGAATCCGGAAGGTCTAAACCTTGTCTGTGGTATTCTGAGTAGGATTCAATGATTGAATGACTGTGACGTGCTTCAAACCTATAACCTACTGGGCGTTAGTGACAGACGCAAAAGAGTGATTCTATTCCGGTAGGGGAGGGAACCAAACCGGTGATTGGCAGTACTGTGACAGAGTGCGTGCATTAGCTTTCACTGCGCGGATGGGAGGTAGCTGCTGACAACAGTGAAACCCTACACGAGCTTGCCATGGAAGGAGATTTGCGTGTTTGATGAAGAAGACAGTAGGAAGGCAGAGATTCAGAAGATGGAGCATCTCCAAGCCTCAACCTATTCTCCATTACTGCAATATAAGTAACCATTACATGTTCTTTTGCTTTTCACAATCAATCCTGATAATTTCTGATATCCTGACTAAGATTTACAAGATAACCATAGCTTGCTTCAAGCCGACAATCTCCGTGGGATCGACCCTTGCTCACGCAAGGTATTACTTGGACGACCCAGTGCACTTGCTGGTTAGTTGTGCGGGATTGCAAAAGTGTTATTGCAATTTCGTGCACCAAGTTTTTGGCGCCGTTGCCGGGGATTGTTCGAGTTTGGACAACTGACGGCTTATCTTGTTGCTTAGATTAGGACTGTTTTCTTTTTGTTGGTTTAGAGTCTTTTAGTTGAGTCTAGTTTCATATTCTAAGTTTGGTGTCAATTGCATGCTTTTTGTTTTTTTTCTTCTTTTAATTTTCGAATTTTTCCTGTTCTTAGTCCCTTTTTGATTCATAAAAGTTCTAAGTTTGGTGTCCTCTTTGTGTTTTTCCTTTAAAATTTTCGAAAAAAAATTAGTGTTTGATTTTCTAAAATTTTAAGTTTGGTGTCTTTTTGTGTTTTTCTCTTTCCTCTTTTTAAAAATCAAATCTTTTTCATAAAAATTTTTTCAATCATATCTTTTTAATTGCTGTTTTCAAAATCTTTTTTTTTTTACTAATTGATTCAGTTCTCAATTTGCTTTGATCTTATTTTATTTTTAATTTTCGAACTCTTTTTATTTTATTTTCCTTTTGTTTTATTTTATTTTAATTTTCGGTTATTTCAAAAAAAAATATAAAAATAAACAAAATTCATCTCTTTGAAATTATTATCATTTCCCTTTTGTCCATCATGGACTTAAGTGGAATTAATCAGTCCAAAAGGACTCTGGGGTCATATGCTAACCCCATTACAGCTGCATATGGGAGTAGCATCTGTATACCTCCCATCAAAGCAAGCAGCTTTGAGCTAAACCCTCAACTCATTATCATAGTGCAGCAAAATTGCCAGTATTCCGGTCTTCCACAGGAAGAGCCTACTGAGTTTCTGGCACAGTTCTTACAAATTGCTAACACAGTACATGATAAAGAGGTAGATCAGGATGTCTATAGACTATTACTGTTTCCATTTGCTGTAAAAGATCAAGCCAAAAGGTGGTTAAATAACCAACCTACAGCAAGCATAAAGACATGGAAACAGTTGTCAGACAAATTCCTGAATCATTTTTACCCCCCAAAGAGGATGACACAACTAAGGCTGGACATCCAAGGCTTTAAACAAGAGGATAATGAATCCCTTTACAATGCCTGGGAGAGGTATAGAGGTATGCTAAGAAAATGTCCCTCTGAAATGTTTTCAGAGTGGGTCCAGTTAGACATTTTCTACTATGGGCTTACAGAAAAAGCTCAGATGTCTTTAGACCACTCAGCTGGTGGATCTATACACATGAGGAAGACAATTGAAGAAGCTCAAGAGCTCATAGACACTGTTGCTAGAAACCAATACTTGTACTCTAGCAATGAGTTCGTTCCAGAAGAGGAAGTCATGACAGTAGTCACTGACTCTAATCCTCAAGAACAGATAATGGAGCTTAATCAACAACTGCTCCTGATGACAGAACAGTTAGCAGAATTTAAAGAAATGATCCATGATACTAGGGTTGCTAACAAGAGCATAGAACTGCAGTTGAATCAAGCAAAACAACAAATATCTAAACAAATAACAGAGGAATGCCAAGCAGTTCAATTGAGGAGTGGGAAGACCTTGAATAACACTGCTCCAAAGAGCAAAAAGCCAAATAAGGAACAAATGACAGAGGACAACCAAACCACTGTTCAAAATCCCTCTGAGGACAGTAAGAGCCCAGAGAGGAATATTGGCGTTCAAACGCCAGAAAGGGAAGGAAAGTTGGCGTTAAACGCCCATTCCTTGCCCAGTTCTGGCGTTCAAACGCCAGAAAAGGGGGAAAAGTTGGCGTTTAACGCCCATTTTCCACCCATTCCTGGCGTCCAAACGCCCAAGGAGGATCAGACACCTGAGAGTGCTGATAATTATCCCTCTAACAAGGCTTCTTCAACCACTTCTGTAAGGAATAAACCTGCAGCATCTAAGGTTGAAGAATATCAAGCCAAGATGCCTTATCCTCAGAAACTCCGCAAAGCGGAACAGGATAAGCAATTTGCCCGCTTTGCAGACTATTTAAGGACTCTTGAAATAAAGATTCCATTTGCAGAGGCACTTGAGCAAATACCCTCTTATGCTAAATTCATGAAAGAAATTTTAAGCCATAAGAAGGATTGGAGAGAAACTGAAAAAGTATTTCTCACTGAAGAATGCAGTGCAGTCATTCTAAAAAGCTTACCAGAAAAGCTTCAAGATCCTGGAAGCTTTCTGATACCATGCACATTAGAAGGCACTTGCACCAAGACAGCTTTATGTGATCTTGGAGCAAGCATCAATCTAATACCTGCATCCACTATCAGAAAGCTTGGGTTGATTGGAGAAGTCAAACCAACCAGGATATGCCTCCAACTTGCTGATGGCTCCATTAAACACCCATCAGGCATAATAGAGGACATGATTGTCAAGGTTGGGCCATTTGCCTTTCCAATTGACTTTGTGGTGCTGGAAATGGAGGAGCACAAGAGTGCAACTCTCATCCTAGGAAGACCTTTCCTAGCAACTGGACGAACTCTCATTGATGTACAAAAAGGGGAAGTAACCTTGAGAGTCAATGAGGATGAGTTTAAGTTGAATGCTGTAAAAGCTATGCAGCATCCAGACACACCAGATGACTGCATGGGCACTGACATTATTGACTCTCTGGTAGAAGAGATCAATATGGCTGAAAGCCTAGAATCAGAGCTTGAGGACATCTTCAAAGATGCTCAAACTGATCAGGAAGAGCCAGAGGAGGCAAAGGAATTTTCAAAAATTCCTCAGAAGGAGGATAAACCTCCTAAGCCTGAACTCAAACCACTACCATCATCCCTGAAATATGCATTTCTGGGAGAGGGTGACACTTTTCCAGTGATTATAAGCTCTGCTTTAAATTCACAGGAAGAGGAAGCACTGATTAAAGTGCTAAGGACACACAAGACAGCTCTTGGGTGGTCCATAAGTGATCTCAAGGGTATTAGCCCAGCTAGATGCATGCACAAAATCCTGTTGGAGGATAATGCCAAACCAGTGGTCCAACCACAGAGGAGGCTAAATCCTGCCATGAAGGAGGTGGTGCAGAAAGAGGTCACTAAATTACTGGAGGCTGGGATTATTTATCCTATTTCTGATAGCCCCTGGGTGAGCCCTGTCCAAGTTGTCCCCAAAAAGGGAGGCATGACAGTGGTTCATAATGAAAAAAATGAACTGGTTCCTACAAGGACAGTCACAGGGTGGCGCATGTGTATTGACTACAGAAGACTCAATACAGCCACCAGAAAGGATCATTTTCCTTTACCATTCATAGACCAAATGCTAGAAAGACTAGCTGGTCATGATTACTACTGCTTTTTGGATGGCTACTCAGGCTACAACCAAATTGCAGTAGATCCTCAAGACCAAGAGAAAACAGCATTCACATGCCCTTCTGGCGTTTTTGCCTACAGGAGGATGCCTTTTGGTCTGTGCAATGCACCTGCAACCTTTCAAAGGTGCATGCTCTCTATCTTCTCAGATATGGTAGAGAAATTTCTGGAAGTCTTCATGGATGACTTTTCAGTATATGGAGACTTATTCAGCTCCTGTCTTAACCACCTATCACTTGTCCTGAAAAGATGCCAAGAGACTATCCTGGTTTTAAACTGGGAGAAATGTCACTTTATGGTAACTGAAGGAATTGTCCTTGGGCACAAAATTTCAAGCAGGGGAATAGAGGTGGATAAGGCAAAGGTAGAGGTAATTGAAAAATTACCACCACCTGCCAATGTTAAGGCAATCAGAAGCTTTCTTGGGCATGCAGGATTCTATAGAAGGTTTATCAAGGATTTTTCAAAAATTGCTAAACCTTTGAGTAACCTGCTAGCTGATGACACTCCATTTGTGTTTGACACACAGTGTCTGCAGGCATTTGAGACCCTGAAGGCTAAGCTGGTCACAGCACCAGTCATCTCTGCACCAGATTGGGCATTACCATTTGAATTAATGTGTGATGCCAGTGATCATGCCATTGGTGCAGTGTTGGGACAAAGGCATAACAAACTTCTGCATGTCATTTATTATGCTAGCCGTGTTCTAAATGATGCACAGAAGAATTACACAACCACAGAAAAAGAGTTGCTTGCAGTGGTCTATGCCATTGACAAGTTTAGATCCTACTTAGTGGGATCAAAGGTGATTGTGTACACTGACCATGCTGCTCTTAAATACTTACTCACAAAGCAGGATTCAAAACCCAGGCTTATCAGATGGGTGTTGCTTCTGCAAGAGTTTGATATAGAAATAAGAGACAGAAAAGGGACAGAGAACCAAGTGGCTGATCATCTGTCCAGAATAGAACCAGTAGCTGGGGCGTCCCTCCCTTCTACTGAGATCTCTGAGACTTTCCCAGATGAGCAACTCTATGCCATCCAGGAAGCTCCATGGTTTGCAGATATTGCAACCTATAAAGCTGTGAGGTTCATACCCAAAGAGTACAGTTATGTGCAAAGAAAGAAATTAATTTCAGATGCCAAGTACTACCTTTGGGATGAACCATATCTCTTTAAGAGATGTGCTGACGGAGTGATCCGCAGGTGTATACCCAGAGAAGAAGCACAAAGGATCCTGTGGCACTGCCATGGATCACATTATGGAGGACATTTTGGAAGTGAGCGAACAGCCACTAAAGTTCTCCAGTGCGGCTTCTACTGGCCTACTCTCTATAAAGATTCCCGCGAGTTTGTGCGTAACTGTGACAGTTGCCAAAGAGCTGGTAACCTGCCTCACGGATACGCCATGCCTCAACAGGGAATATTAGAGATAGAATTGTTTGATGTATGGGGAATTGATTTCATGGGACCATTCCCACCATCATACTCAAACACTTATATTCTGGTGGCAGTAGACTATGTGTCTAAGTGGGTAGAAGCAATTGCTACACCCACTAATGATACCAAGACTGTGCTGAAATTCCTCCAGAAAAACATTTTCAGCAGGTTTGGCGTCCCCAGAGTGCTAATCAGTGATGGGGGCACTCATTTCTGCAATAAACAGCTATACTCTGCTATGGTTAGATATAAAATCAGCCATAAAGTGGCAACTCCGTATCATCCACAGACAAATGGGCAAGCTGAAGTCTCTAACAGAGAGCTAAAAAGAATCCTGGAACGGACTGTAATGGCCCGAAGAAAGGATTGGGCAAAGAGCTTGGATGATGCTCTGTGGGCATACAGAACAGCATTCAAGACTCCTATAGGTACCTCTCCATACCAACTGGTGTATGGGAAGGCCTGTCATTTGCCTGTGGAACTGGAACATAAAGCCTACTGGGCAACCAGATTCCTAAACATGGATGCACAGTTAGCTGGTGAGAAAAGACTGCTCCAGCTAAATGAGCTAGAGGAGTTCAGACTCAATGCCTTTGAGAATGCAAAAATTTATAAGGAAAAGGCAAAGAAGTGGCATGACAAGAGATTGTCAACCAGAGTCTTTGAGCCAGGACAAAAAGTTCTGCTCTTCAACTCCAGGCTCAAACTGTTTCCAGGAAAACTCAAGTCCCGGTGGAGGGGTCCGTATGTGATTACAGGAGTATCACCATATGGATATGTTGAGCTTCCGGATACTGATTCTGACAGAAAGTTCATTGTAAATGGACAGAGAATCAAGCACTATCTTGAAGGAAATTTTGAGCAGGAATGCTCAAAACTGAGACTTGAGTGATTCTCAGTGAAAGTCCAGCTAAAGACAGTAAAGAAGCGCTTGCTGGGAGGCAACCCAGTCATTAGAAGGTTGTATGAATTGTTCTTACAAAGGCAAGTATCAAAAATTTAGGAATTCACAGAGTTACAGAAGGATTCAGCTCAAAAAGCAGAGAAAATGAGCTTACTGGCGAAAAAACGCCAGTAAGGGGCATTTTGGGCGTTAAACGCCAGAATGGGTACTGTTCATACCCTGACCGAGCTCCTCCAGCTCGGCAAAAATCATAAAAGGTCCGACCTCATCTTAAGGCTCACGCCTAAAGGTCGGACCTCGGACGATAATGCAAGGAAGGCCCATCAGAAGGAACACAGCCCAAAATCTAAAGGCCGAAAAGGCCTAGAAGAGGCGGTTCCACAAAGATAGAGATAAGACTCCCAAAAGATAAGATAAGATAAGAATATCTTATCCAGGGAAGATCACGGCCAACTACTATAAATACACTGGAGCACCCAGGTATGAGAGACATTCCACATTCTACACATATCTGCTTGGACCCATGCTAACTTAAGCATCGGAGTGTCATTGCAGGTACAACCACCAATCGCCAACACATCAAGCTCGGGTCCCTGACCCCCACCTCGGGCATCTCCAGACGACCGAGCTGCACGTTTCAGGTAACCCCCGGAACATTGGCGCCGTTGCCGGGGACCTGGAAGTCATCCCTTTACCATGGCGGACGACCCTCTCAACAATGACCACGCTGCTTCAGAACAAGAGGAGGAAGTTGACACCGGAGAACGACCGGACAGCCCTCTATCACCACGCACTCCAGGAGGAAACAAACAGAATCGCCCAAAGACATCACTCCCAAACAAAGATCCACAAAATCCCGAAAGAGAAAAGAGCTCGGAAATTCTAGAAGCAGTCCGGGCACAACAAAACCGACTGAAACAACTCGAAGAGGACATAAAGAAGCAAAAAGAAACTGAACAAGATCTGAGAAGGGAGGCTCGCAAGCGCAGAGAATTAGAAGAAAAACTGCGGAAAATAGAGGCCAACCTGAAAGATCGGACAGAACGCGACACCACCCCCGAAGGCAATCATGATCCCTTCACGAAAGAGATCATGAAGGAGAAGGTACCGCGAAACTTCAAACCACCCGATATGGATCTCTACGACGGCACCACCGATCCAAGTCACCACCTCAGCAACTTCAGAAGCAGAATGTACCTGGTCGACGCCTCCGACGTGATTCGGTGCAAAGCCTTCCCCACCACTCTCACCAAGTCAGCTATGAAGTGGTTCGACAAACTGCCACCAAGATCAATCACCAGCTTCGAAGACCTAACCAAAAAATTCCTAACAAGGTTCTCCATTCAAAAGGACAAGGCAAAACATGCCCCCAGTCTACTCGGGATCAAACAAGGTAACCAAGAAACTCTCCGAGAATACATGGAGCGATTCAACAAAGCCTGCCTGGACATACAACACTTACCCACTGAAGCGGCCATCATGGGACTAGCAAACGGCCTAAAATAGGGACCTTTTAGCCAATCCCTATCCAAACGATACCCGACCTCCCTATACGAGGTGCAGGAGCGGGCAGAAAAATATATCAACATGGAGGAAACCTCCCAGCTAAGAGACTCTTCTAGGAAGGAATCAACCTACCCACTCCGAGATCGAGATCGGGAACAGAAGAAGAAAGAAGAACCCAGCTCGGACAAGCCACGGAAGTACCACAACTACACCCCCCTCCGAGTCTCCCTGGTAGACGTCTACAGAGAAGTATGCCACACCGAAAAAATTCCACCGCCCCGACCTCTAAAACACAAGAGAGCGGGGAGAGATCGGTCCGAATACTGCGAATATCACAAGCTCTACGGTCATTCTACTAACGACTGCCACGACCTAAAAAACGTTATAGAAAAGCTAGCCAGAGAAGGAAAGCTTGACAGATACATAGCAGAGAAAGGAGAAGAGACCAGGAAGAGAAGACGGGGAGACAATGAAGGTCGGGCCGAACAAGTCCCGCGAACCCCTGAAAGACACGTCCACATGATAAATGGAGGTTTTGCAGGCGGAGGAACATCCAAATCCTCGCAAAAAAGACACCTCAAAGAAGACTATCATGTCCGAGAAGACAGTCCCCTGCCCGAGTTACCCACTATCTCTTTTACCCGAGAAGATGCTCAAGGGATAATACCCGGGCACGACGATCCAATGGTGATCACCGTTATTCTAGCAAACGCCAACTTACATCGAACCCTGATTGACCAGGGAAGCTCAGCAGATATCCTGTTCAAAGCGGCCTTCGACAAGCTCGGACTTAAAGAAAAAGAGCTAAAAGCCTATCCCACCGACCTATTTGGGCTAGGGGACACCCCGATCCATCCCTTAGGATACATCTCGCTACACACTACCTTTGGAAGAGGCGAGCAATCTAAAACATTAAGCATCGACTACATTGTAGTCGACGTCACTTCAGCATACAATGCCCTCATTGGGCGACCAACCTTAAACAGACTGGCAGCTATAGTCTCGACCCCACACCTCTGTATGAAGTTCCCTACCACAAAAGGAATCGCTACCCTAAAGGGCGACCAAAAACTAGCACGGCGATGCTACAACGAAAGCCTAAGCCTAAAAGGGAAAGAGATCAACACGATAGAACTCAGACGAGTTCAAGCCCGAGAAGATCTTCGGCCACAACCAGAGGGAGAAACTGAAAAAGTCCAGATTGGGAGCACACCTGAAAAAATAACAAACATAGGGGCAAATCTCGAGGCAGGCCTAAGAGAGGAACTCATAAACCTCTTAAAGGAGAATTCCGACCTCTTCGCCTGGAAAGCCTCCGACATGCCAGGCATAAGCCCCGATCTGATGTGCCACAAGCTATCAGTGTACCCGGGATCCCGACCTGTCCAACAAAGACGCAGGAAGCTCGGGCCCGAACGCATGCAAGCAATAGAAGAACAAGTACAAGCACTACTAGATGCAGGGTTCATTAGGGAAGTAAAATACCCCCTATGGCTCGCAAACGTGGTCCTGGTAAAAAAACCCAATGGAAAATGGAGGATGTGCGTCGACTACACGGATCTCAACAAAGCCTGCCCCAAAGATCCATATCCGCTACCAAACATCGACGCCTTAGTAGACGCAGCCTCAGGCTATAGATATCTCTCCTTCATGGACGCATACTCGGGATACAACCAAATCCCGATGTATGGACCTGACCAAGAAAAGACCTCGTTCATAACCCCAAGGGCAAACTACTGCTACGTAGTAATGCCCTTCGGGCTGAAGAACGCAGGGGCAACCTACCAGAGGCTAATGAACAAAGTATTCTCAGAGCACATCGGACTACAACTGGAGGTGTACATCGACGACATGCTGGTAAAGACACAAGAAGACAGAAACTTGCTGACCGACCTCACCAGTGTCTTCGGCACCCTCAGAAAACACAACATGAGACTTAACCCGACGAAGTGCACCTTCGCCGCAGAAGTCGGAAAGTTCTTAGGCTTCATGCTGACTCAAAAGGGCATCGAAGCAAACCCGGACAAATGCCAAGCAATACTCAATATGAAGAGCCCGACGTGTGTCAAAGAAGTACAACAACTGAATGGAAGGCTGGCCGCCCTATCAAGATTCTTGGCAGGATCAGCAATAAAATCACTACCTCTCTACTCACTCCTAAAGAAAGGGAAACCCTTCTCGTGGACCCCGGAGTGCGAAAAAGCCTTTCAAGAATTCAAGGAATTCCTCGGGCAGCCACCAGTCCTAACCCGACCTTTAAAAGGGGAAGAGCTCGTACTATACCTCTCGGTCGGACATCGAGCAGTCGCTTCAGCATTAATACGAGAAAATGACCAAGGACAACACCCCGTATACTTTGTAAGCAAGGCACTACAAGGGGCCGAATTAAACTATCAGAAAATAGAAAAATTCGCCTACGCCCTAGTGTTCACAGCTCGGAGGCTCCGTCCCTACTTTCAGGCCCACACCATCAAAGTCCGGACAAACCAACCCATGAGACACATCCTACAAAAAACAGACCTGGCGGGACGAATCCTACAATGGGCGGTGGAACTGTCCGAGTTCGACCTCCACTACGAAGCCCGGACTGCCATAAAATCTCAGTATCTAGCCGACTTTGTCGTAGAATACACTGAGACCCCTGGAACACCACTCTCATGGAACCTGTATGTCGACGGGTCCTCAAACAAAACAGGAAGTGGAGCAGGGGTTATACTCGAAAGCGACCAAGGAACGCGGATAGAACTATCCCTAAAATTCGAGTTCCATGCTTCGAACAACCAAGCCGAATACGAGGCGCTACTAGCAGGCCTAAAACTAGCCGAAGAGGTCGGAGCCCAGAAAATCACAATCTTCAGCGACTCCCAGGTCGTCACATCACAAGTAAATGGAAGCTACCAGGCCAAAGACCCAACTATGAAGAAATACCTGGACCAAACACAGGCACAATTACGCCACTTTTCAGAAATACAGATCCAGCACATACCTCGGGAACAAAATGCCCGGGCAGACGCCCTCTCAAAGCTTGCCAGCACCAAGCCCGGAGGCAACAACAGAAGTCTCCTCCAGGAAACCTTACGATCTCCCTCCGTGCTAAGAGAGGAAGAAACGCTAAATATATCCGACCAACAGCAAGGATGGATGACCCCCATACTCAGCTACCTGAAGTCGGGAACTCTCCCCGCCGAAAGAAAGGAAGCTAAAAGACTCACGAAAGACGCCCAGAATTATACACTAATTCACGACGTATTATATAGAAGAGGATTCGCAAACCCCCTCCTTAGGTGCGTCCCGACCTCAGAAACAAAGAGCGTCCTCGAAGAAGTCCACGGAGGCATGTGTGGGAACCACCTCGGAGCTCGGGCATTATCCAAAAAAGTAATCCGAGCCGGGTTCTACTGGCCAACTTTGCAAAAAGACGCCACGGAGTTTGTGAAAATATGCCCCCTGCCAAAAACACGCCAATTTTCACAAGGCACCACCCGAAGACCTTATCAGCATCACCGCACCATGGCCCTTCGCAAAATGGGGACTTGACCTACTCGGCCCGTTCCCCCAAGGACCGGGGCAAGTCAAATACCTCATAGTAGGGGTCGACTACTTCACAAAATGGATCGAAGCTGAACCTTTAGCCACCATTACGGCTCAGAAAAGCCGGAAATTTCTATACAAAAACATTGTCACAAGGTTCGGAGTCCCCTACTCCATTACAACAGACAATGGAACACAGTTCACGGACACAAGTTTTCAGAACTTGGTGGCCGAACTAAAAATCAAACAACAATTCACCTCAGTCGAGCACCCACAAGCCAATGGACAAGCAGAAGCTGCAAATAAAGTCATCTTGGCCGGGTTAAAACGGAGACTCCAAGAAGCCAAAGGGGCATGGGCCGAGGAGCTCCCCCAGGTGCTATGGGCATATCGGACAACTCCACACTCTACAACGGGAGAATCGCCATTCCGACTAGCTTATGGGATAGAGGCAATGATTCCTATCGAAATAAATGAAGGGTCACCCAGAGTCATCTTCTACAACGAAGAAGGTAACCCACAGGCACAAAAGGAAGAACTCGACCTCCTCCCCGAGGTCCGAGAAAGAGCCCAGATCCGAGAAGAAGCCTTAAAACGGCGAACGGCCCTCAGATACAATCAGAAAGTAATAAAGCGAAGCTTCTCCATTCACGACCTGATTCTAATCCGAAACGACATCGGAACACAAAGGTCGGGAGAAGGAAAGCTAGCTGCAAACTGGAAAGGACCATACAAAGTAACAGAAGTCTTAGGAACAGGCTATTACAAGATATCCGACCTAGAAGGCAATGAGCTGCCCAGGGCCTGGCACGCCTGCAATCTAAGACGGTACTACAGCTAGAAAAATTTGACCCGAGGTGTACTCTTTTTCCCCTACAGGGGTTTTTTAATGAGACACCCGGTCAAGTAAGGCACCCGACCTAGTCAAGGGTAAACACTCTGTAAATATTCCTTCTTTTTTAAATACTAATCAAATCTTTCTATTTTCTTTTGTTCTTCCTCGTGATGAAACAAATCCTGAAAAAGTACCCCGCCAAGGCGCATTAATTTATGCTCGGCAAAACGCAAAAAATCATTTGCCAAGAGACCACACAAGGTCGGCAAAGATAAAGCGACGAGGTTCAAATTAATGTGAGAAGTTATAAAGTAACTCTGAAAAGGCTCAAAAAAGCCAAATAAAAAGAGATTACAAAAATAACTTAAAGGGCCGACCGACAACAAGGTCGGACCCAACAAAGGAGGTACTCGAAACGTCCGAGGTCCGAGGAAAAAGCCCGGATCAAAAGGAAGAAGCCTTAAAACGGCGAAAACAAGGATTTCGAAAACGCTTACTAAAAAGTTGCTTTACAAAAACAACTAAAAAGTACAAGCGAAAGAACGAAATCGAAGGAAGTTTCGAAAACGCTTACTAAAAAGTTGCTTTGCAAAAACAACTAAAAAGTACAAGCGAAAGAACGAAATCAAAGGAAGTTTCGAAAACGCTTACTAAAAAGTTGCTTTACAAAAACAACTAAAAAGTACAAGCGAAAAAACGAAATCGAAGGAAGTTTCGAAAACGCTTACTAAAAAGTTGCTTTACAAAAACAACTAAAAAGTACAAAGCGAAAGAACGAAACCAAAGGCAAAAGTCCCAAGCGCTAGCTAAAAAGTTGTTATCCAAAAACAACTAAAAAGCATAAAAGCGAAACAAAAAGCCAAAACGCGAACAAAAACACCGCATAAATAAGCTAAAAAGTTACTACAAGTAGCTAACAAGCAAAGAGGTGTCCAAAGCGTTCACAAAAACCATCCAAAAACAAAAGAGCCCACAGGTCGGGCAAAACACCAAAAAATAAAAGATTACAGAGGATCAAGGCCCTTTCCGGACTCCACATCAACAGCAGGCTGCGGAGGAAACATAGATATCGGGACTGCATCGACGGCAACGTCATCCCGGTTTGAAACCTCCACGCCAGATCCATTCCCGACCAAAGGTGAAGTCGGGTTCTCAACTGGAACACTGGGATCGGACATCGGAACCTCATCCTCGGTAGGAGCAGGAACAATCTTTCCCTCCACAACAACGTTATCCGTACTAAATAAGCTCAGATCAAGGTCAGGAGCAAGAACCCGGACCTGAGCCTTCAAATTCTCGAACATAGCATCCATACCCTTAGCCACATGGCCTTCCAGCTCGTAAAAATCATCCTGAGCAGATTGCAACTTCTCCCTTGTCTCCACAAGCTCGGCATATACCCGAGTATAATTCTCTGTAGCCGCCTTCGCCATCTCCTCGGACGCTTTCGCTGCCGCCACAGCCGCGGTAGCTTTAGCTTTCTCCTTCTCCAAAGAGGCCTCCAGCTCCGTAATCCTAGCAGCCTTCAGCTCACTAAACTTCTCAAACTCGGACTGAGCCTTCTCAAGTCGGGAGCTGGTCGCACCAATAGGAGATTTCTTGAACTCCCGGGCAATAGCAGCATGAAGACTGGCCATCCGAACACAACTCCGCGCCATATACTGAAAATGATGCTCCATAGACACGTCATCAGTAGAGATAAAAGTCTGAGGGAGAATATGCTGTTCAATCCAACCAAGAGCATCGAAATCCTTATTGTTAAAACCCGCAAGCTCTTGAGAGGTCTTCTGCTTCTTGGGAGGAGGACCCGAGAACGGGGGAGGAGAAGAGGTAGCAGGCCCGGAGGTCGGAGGGTCTTGATTTATAGCTCGGAACTGGGGAGTCGGAATAGTCTTCGACCGAGTCTGAACACCCACGGTAGCCTTCTGCGGAGAAGATCGAGCAGAAGCCTCAGCCTCGATATTTCGAGCAGCCACAGACTTCTTCGTCCGACGAAGGAACTTCATGGAATCCGCCTGAGAAGACATCTCTGTAGAAATATAAAGAAAAGGATTACCACAACAGAAATTCAACCAAAAACAAGTAAAACAACAATATTGAAAAAGAAGAATCTCGGAGAGGTCGGGAAACTACCTAACTCGGAACGGAGAAGGCTTGGATCCCCCAACATTTTCTTCGTGTCCAAGTGAGGTGCCCGACCCCATAAACTGCTCACCACACCCACGAAAGCCTGCTCAACCTCATCTAGACTCTCAAAAGTATACTTAACAGACACTACATTCTCCTGCCAACAAAGAGGAAAAGAAGGCTCCCCACTCTCATCCAGAAAGAAAGGTCGGACGTCTCCAATAGCCCGGACCTTGAAATAAAAGTTCTTGAAATCATGAAAGGACTCATCATAAAGGGTACAAAACTTCCTTCCCTGGTTAGCCCTAAAAAAGACCCAAGACACCTTCCCCCCACCCGACCCCGGCTTCGTCAACACAAACAGATAAGAAAAAAGGGAAATAGAGGGAGAGACACCCAGAAACTGACACAAAAGTTGAAACAGCTTTAAAAATGCCCAAGAATTTGGATGGAGCTGCGTAGGGGCAAGGTTACAAGACCACAACACCTCGGACTCCAGGTCGGTAAAAGGAAGTCGGACACTCAGCTTAGAGAAAAAACAATCATAAGCGTTAAAGAAGAGCTTCTCGGAACTATCTAAGGGCGGGAAGCAAACTCTCTCCTCGGAATCCGGGGCTACTAATTCATAATCCCTCTCAGACTCTCTATCTTCACATATGCTACATTGCCTACGAAACCTAGCTAAATACTCAGAATCTACCACAGAAGGGACTTTTAGAGGAACAGGATCTACCCAACCAAGACCACTCGGAATCTTGGTCGACATCGCTTGAAGAACCTTTCGAGACATAAAAATCTTGCCTACAAAGAAAAATACAAACAGCAAGCAAAAATCATAAAGCAGACGGCGAAAACCCATTCAGCAAAACAAGAAACAAAGATCTTTTAGAAAGAAAATGCAGCAACCCGAAACGAAATACCAGAGAAAAGAGCCCCCCCCATACAAACAAACAAAGTGATGGCGGCGCCTCTTTTCGGGGCAACCCAGGCATAGAGAAAAAGAAACAAACAGAGAGCCACACAAAAGAAACAGAAGCATATGTGCACGAGAAAAGAGATGGGAACAAACCTGGAAGAAGGAAGCGAGGACGACGAGCTCCAAAGACAAGGAGAACAGAACGGCGGTGCAGAGGAAACCCCGGAAAAGCACGCGGAAAAATTCGGAGAAGAAAAGCAAAGAGAAAAGCGATGCTCGAAAAAGGAAATGGCGAAACTTAAAAAACAAAGAAGGGAACAGAATAAACGAAAGGAAGGGAGCAAATAAATAATACCGTCACAGAGCCCGAACGGAAATCGAGGAGAAACGGTAAAATGCAATAAATGCAGGAACGGTCATTTTGAATTTTGAAAAGACTACTATGCCCGAGCTCGACCTCCCAAAAAAGGACGAACTCGGGCAGGGGCACTGTTCATACCCTGACCGAGCTCCTCCAGCTCGGCAAAAATCATAAAAGGTCCGACCTCATCTTAAGGCTCACGCCTAAAGGTCGGACCTCGGACGATAATGCAAGGAAGGCCCATCAGAAGGAACACAGCCCAAAATCTAAAGGCCGAAAAGGCCTAGAAGAGGCGGTTCCACAAAGATAGAGATAAGACTCCCAAAAGATAAGATAAGATAAGAATATCTTATCCAGGGAAGATCACGGCCAACTACTATAAATACACTGGAGCATCCAGGTATGAGAGACATTCCACATTCTACACATATCTGCTTGGACCCATGCTAACTTAAGCATCGGAGTGTCATTGCAGGTACAACCACCAATCGCCAACACATCAAGCTCGGGTCCCTGACCCCCACCTCGGGCATCTCCAGACGACCGAGCTGCACGTTTCAGGTAACCCCCGGAACAGGTACCATTCTGGGCGTTTAACGCCAGTAATGGTACCATTTTGGGCGTTAAACGCCAGAATGGGCACCATTCTGGGCGTTTAACGCCAGGTGTGCAGCATCCTGGGCGTTTTAGAAAAACGCCCAGTGAGGAAGAATTTCTGGCGTTTAACGCCAGCCAGGGTACCTGGCTGGGCGTTAAACGCCCAAATAGGGCAACAAATGGGCGTTAAACGCTAGAATGAGTGCCATTCTGGGCGTTTAACGCCAGCTTGGTGGGGGGACCACAATTTTGTTTCCAAATCAGATTTTTTTCAAACTTTCCTTTTCTCACCCATACTTTTCTACAAAATCACACTTCAATCATTCATCATTCACTTTCAAATCTTCAAAAATCAAAACCTTTTTTTTCAAATTTATTTCAAATCAATTACAAACATTGTTCAAAATTTCACCCTTTTCTCAATTTCTTCTCATATCTTCTCAAATCTCCTTTCAAATTCCTCTTTTTTTCGAAAACCCCCCTCCCCACATTATAAATACACGCTTGTTGCCCTCTTCCAACCACACCATTCGAATTTTCTCTTCCTCCCCCTCTCTTCTCTCTTCTCTTTTGCTTGAGGACAAGCAAACCTCTAAGTTTGGTGTGCTTTTCCGTGATCACTAAGCCAAGATTCATCAATATCATGGCTCCTAAGGGAAAACAAACCAATTTAAGAGGCAAGAAAGAGAATAATCCAAAGAATCTTTGGAATGAAGAGAAGTTCTTAACCAAAGAACATGAAGACCATTATCATAAAATAATGGGTCTGAGGTCAGTGATCCCGGAAGTTAAATTTGATCTGAAAGAAGATGAATATCCGGGGATCCAAGAGCAAATTCGAAACAGAGGATGGGAAGTTCTAACCAATCCTGAGACAAAGGTTGGAAGGAACATGGTTCAGGAATTCTACTCAAATCTGTGGCTAACAGATAAGCAGAGAATGACTGGAACTGCTTACCATACCTATAGAACCATGGTCAGAGGGAAAGTTATATACTTCCATCTAGACAAAATAAGAGAAATATTCAAGTTGCCTCAACTGCAAGATGATCCTGATTCCTTTAATAGGAGGATGGTGAGAGTAGATAAGGGGTTGGATCAGGTTCTAGAGGACATATGCCTCCCTGGAACTAAGTGGATAACCAATTCTAAGGGTGTCCCAAACCAACTCAAGAGGGGAGACCTCAAACCAATTGCAAGAGGTTGGCTAGACTTTATTGGGCGTTCCATATTGCCCACTAGCAACCGTTCTGAGGTCACCATCAAGAGAGCAGTGATGATTCATTGCATTATGCTTGGAAAAGAGGTGGAGGTCCATCATGTGATTGCTTGTGAGATTTACACAATTGCAAATAAGAATTCCACTGAAGCCAAATTGGCTTATCCAAGCCTGATTTCCTTGCTCTGTAAAGAGGCTGGGGTGAAGATGGGAGTAGATGAGTTCATACCCATTGAACACCCAATCACCAAAAAGTCAATGGAAGGACAAGTGCAAGACAACTCCATCAAAAGGAGGGCGCATGAGTTCCTCCCTGAACTCCTTGAAATTGGCTACTGGGCCAACCTAGAAGCATCTATTAACAAGTTGCAAGAGACTATGGAGCAACTGAAGGAAGAACAGCAGAATCAAAACTGCATGCTCTGCAAATTGCTGAAGGAACAAGAGAAGCAGGGGCGTGAAATCCAAGAGATGAAATGCCAAAAGCTCTCCTCTCAAGCTGAGGGAGCATCCACTTCTCAAAATCAAGGTTGTTGAGTCCTAACTCTGTGAAAACCTCTATCATTAGGAGCCTATTTTTTTTGTTTTCTTGTTTTGTTTTCTATTTTTATTTTTTGTTTCATCTTATATCTATATTTGAGTCTTGTTCTTAGTTCATAATTAATAAAATTTAAGTTTATGCCTTAAAGCTATGAATGTCCTATGAATCCATCACCTCTCTTAAAGGAAAAATGCTTTAATCACAAAAGAACAAGAAGTACAGGGTTTCGAAATTTATCTCTGAAACTAGTTGAATTAGTTTGATGTGGTGACAATACTTTTTGTTTTCTGAATGAATGCTTGAACAGTGCATATGTCTTTTGAATTTGTTGCTTTAAGAATGTTAAATTTGTTGGCTCTTGAAGGAATGAGGAGAAAAGAGAACTGTTATTGAGGATCTGAAAAATCATCAAATTGATTCTTGAAGCAAGAAAAAGCAGTGAAAAAAAAAAGGAATTTTCGAAAAAAAAAAAGAAAAAGAAAAGAAAAAAAAAAGAGAAAAAGAAAAGAAATAAAGTTGTGATCCAAGGCAAAAGAGTGTGCTTAAGAACCCTGGACACCTCTAATTGGGGACTTTAGCAAAGCTGAGTCACAATCTAAAAAGGTTCACCCAATTATGTGTCTGTGGCATGTATGTATCCGGTGGTAATACTGGAAGACAGAGTGCTTTGGGCCACAGCCAAGACTCATACACTGGCTATGTTCAAGAATCAATATACTTAACTAGGAGAATCAATAACATTATCTGAGTTCTGAGTTCTTATAGATGCTAATCATTCTGAACTTCAAAGGATAGAGTGAGATGCCAAAACTGTTCGGAGGCAAAAAGCTACTAGTCCCGCTCATCTAATTGGAGCTATGTTTCTTTGATATTTTGGAGTCTATAGTATGTTCTCTTCTTTTTATCCTATTTTGATTTTCAGTTGCTTGGGGACAAGCAACAATTTAAGTTTGGTGTTGTGATGAGCGGATAATTTGTATGCTTTTTGGCATTGTTTTTAGTATGTTTTTAGTATCTTTTAGTTAGTTTTTAGTATATTTTTATTAGTTTTTAAATAAAAATTCACTTTTCTGTACTTTACTATGAGTTTGTGTGTTTTTCTGTGATTTCAGGTATTTTCTGACTGAAATTGAGGGTCCTGAGCAAAAATCTGATCCAGAGACTGAAAAGGACTGCAGATGCTGTTGGATTCTGACCTCCCTGCACTCGAAGTGGATTTTCTGGAGCTACAGAAGCCCAATTGGCGCGCTCTTAACGGCATTGGAAAGTAGACATCCTGGGCTTTCCATCAATATATAATAGTCCATACTTTGCCCAAGATTTGATGGCCCAAACCGGCGCTCAAAGTCACCTACAGAAATTCCAGCGTTAAACGCCGGAACTGGCATAAAATTTGGAGTTAAACGCCCAAACTGGCATGAAAGCTGGCGTTTAACTCCAGAAAAGGTCTCTACACGAAATTCTTTCATTGCTCAGCCCAAGCACACACCAAGTGGGCCCGGAAGTGGATTTTTCTGTCATTTACTCATTTCTGTAAACCTTAGGACACTAGTTTACTACTTATAGGATCTTTTGACATTGTATCCGTACCTGATGACCTCATAACATTTTGTACACGTTTCTTTCCACAGTATGAGCCTCTAAACCCCATGGTTGGGGGTGAGGAGCTCTGCTGTGTCTTGATGGATTAATGCAATTACTACTGTTTCTTATTCAATCATGCTTGCTTCCATTCCAAGATAACACTTGTTCTTAATCCGGATGAATGTGATGATCCGTGACAATCATCATCATTCTCAACTATGAACACGTGCCTGACAACCACCTCTGTTCTATCTTAGATTGAGTAGTTATCTCTTGGGTTCTTTAATCGGAATCTTCGTGGTATAGGCAGGACCTAATGGCAGCATTCAAGAGAATCCGGAAGGTCTAAACCTTGTCTGTGGTATTCTGAGTAGGATTCAATGATTGAATGACTGTGACGTGCTTCAAACCTATAACCTACTGGGCGTTAGTGACAGACGCAAAAGAGTGATTCTATTCCGGTAGGGGAGGGAACCAAACCGGTGATTGGCAGTACTATGACAGAGTGCGTGCATTAGCTTTCACTGCGCGGATGGGAGGTAGCTGCTGACAACAGTGAAACCCTACACGAGCTTGCCATGGAAGGAGATTTGCGTGTTTGATGAAGAAGACAGTAGAAAGACAGAGATTCAGAAGATGGAGCATCTCCAAGCCTCAACCTATTCTCCATTACTGCAATATAAGTAACCATTACATGTTCTTTTGCTTTTCACAATCAATCCTGATAATTTCTGATATCCTGACTAAGATTTACAAGATAACCATAGCTTGCTTCAAGCCGACAATCTCCGTGGGATCGACCCTTGCTCACGCAAGGTATTACTTGGACAACCCAGTGCACTTGCTGGTTAGTTGTGCGGGATTGCAAAAGTGTTATTGCAATTTCGTGCACCAGTAGAAAAAGAAAGGGGAGAAGAATGTAGAAGAGGGGATTCGGATAATTAGATGGAGAGAGGTGAAGAGAAGTGTTAGTAATTAAATAATTAAATAGAAGAAGAAAAGAGAAGGGAGATTTCGAAAATAATTTTGAAAAAGGGGTTAGTAATTTTTGAAAATTAAAGATAAAATATAATTGAAATTAAAATTTAAAACAATTAATTAATTAAAAATAATTTTTGAAAAAGAGAGAGGTATTTTCGAAAATTGAAGAGGAAAAAGTAGTTAGGTGGGTTTGAAAAAGATAAGAAACAAACAAAAAGTTAGTTAGTTGATTAAAAAAGATTTGAAATCAAATTTTAAAAAGATAAGAAGATAAGAAGTTAGATAAGATATTTTGAAATCAAATTTTGAAAAAGATAAAATTTTGAAAAAGATAAGATAAGAGATAAAAAGATTTAATTTAAAAATTTGAAATTACTTACTTCACTAACAAGAAACTACAAGATAAGATTCTAGAACTTAAAGATTGATCCTTTCTTAACAAGAAAGTAACAAACTTCAAATTTTTGAATCAATCACATTAATTATTAGTGAATTTTCGAAAATATGATATAAAGATAAGAAAAAGATTTTGAAAATATTTTGAAAAAGGTTTATGAAATTTTTGAAAAATAGAAAAAAATGAAAAGGATATGATTTTTGAAAAAGATTTTGAAAAGATAAGATTTTTTTTTAAAATTGAAATTTTGACTTGACTTGTAAGAAACAACTAATTTAAAAATTTTTGACCAAGTCAACCCAAAATTTCGAAAATTTGGAGGGAAATAAGGAAAAGATATTTTTTGATTTTTTGAATTTTTAATTATGAGAGAGAAAAACAACAAAAATACTCAATGCATGAAATTTTTAGATCAAAACACAAGATGCATGCAAGATTGCTATGAATGTCAAGATGAACACCAAGAACACTTTGAAGATCATGATGAACATCAAGAACATAATTTTGAAAAATTTTTGATGCAAAGAAAACATGCAAGACACCAAACTTAGAAATTTTTAATGCATGGATTCTAACAAATGAAAAATGCATATGAAAAACAACAAACAACATAAAACAAGAAAACATCAAGATCAAACAAGAGGACTTATCAAGAACAACTTGAAGATCATGAAGAACACTATGAATGCATGGGATTTTCGAAAATTGCAAGAAAAAATTTTTAAAGCATGCAATTGACACCAAACTTAAAAGTTGACTCAAGACTCAAACAAGAAACACAAACTATTTTTGGTTTTTATGATTTTCTAAATTTTTTTTGTATTTTTATTAATTTTTTTCGAAAATAATGTTAGGAAAAACGAAAAAGAAAAGAAAAATTTTGAAAAAGATTTTTGAAAAGAAAATTACCTAATCTGAGCAACAAGATGAACCGTCAGTTGTCCATTGTTGTTGCCGGATTAAAAACTTGGCACCATTGTGGGTTGGAAACAATTGTTTGAATTGTTGTTCGAAATTGATTGTTCCCCGGCAACGGCGCCAAAAACTTGGTGGACGAAATTGTTATTCATGTGTTATTCCATTTTGCAAAATTCATTGCTTTTCATTCCCTGGTAATGGCGCCAAAGACATGATGCCAATACCATGGTTCACAACTTCGTTCAACTTAACCATTAAGTGTACTGGGTCCTCCAAGTAATACCTTACGTGAGTAAGGGTCGATCCCACAGAGATTGTTGGTATGAAGCAAGCTATGGTCACCTTGTAAATATCAGTTAGGCAGATTAAAACGGTTTATGGGTTTTCGAATAATTAATAATAAACAGAAAATAAAAAGGGATAGAAATACTTATGTAAATCAATAGTGGGAATTTCAGATAGGTGTATGGAGATGCTGTGTTCCTCTTGAAACTCTACTTCACTACTCACTCTTCCTTCAATCCTTCTTACTCCTTTCCATGGCAAGCTGTATGTAGGGCATCACCGTTGTCAATGGCTACATCCCATCCTCTCAGTGAAAATGGTCCTATGCTCTGTCACAGCACGGCTAATCATCTGTCGGTTCTCAATCAGGTTGGAATAGAATCCCTTGATTCTTTTGCGTTTGTCATCACGCCCAGCCTTCAGGAGTTTGAAGCTCGTCACAGTCATTCAATCCCAGAATCCTACTTGGAATACCACAGACAAGGTTTAGACTTTCCGGATCCTCATGAATGCTGCCATCTATCTAACTTATACCACGAAGATTCTGTTGGGGAATCTAAGAGATATGCGCCCGGCCTAAGGTAGAACGGAAGTGGTTGTCAATCACGCGCGTTCATAGGTGAGAATGATGATGAGTGTCACGGATCATCACATTCATCAAGGTGTTGTGCAACGAATATCTTGGAATAAGAATAAAAGAGAATTGAATAAAAAGTAATAGTAATTGTATTGAAACTTGAGGTACAGCAGAGCTCCACACCCTTAATCTATGGTATGCAGAAACTCCACCGTTGAAAATACATAAGTGAAAGGTTCAGGCATGGCCGAATGGCTAGCCCCCAAAACATGATCAATGGCCTCCTAATATGAAGAATAAAACAAAACTGAGACCAAAGATGAAACGTGGTCAAAAGACGTCTAATACAATAGTTAAATGTTCTATTTATAATAAATTAGCTACTAGGGTTTACATGAGTAAGTAATTGATGCATAAATCCACTTCCGGGGCCCACTTGGTGTATGCTTGGGCTGAACTTGATCAATCCACGAGCTGAGGCTTTTCTTGGAGTTGAACTCCAAGTTATGACGTGTTTTGGGCGTTCAACTCCAGATCATGACGTTTTTCTGGCGTTTAACTCCAGACAGCAGCATGTACTTGGCGTTCAACGCCAAGTTACGTCGTCAATTTCCGAATGAAGTATAGACTATTATATATTGCTGGAAAGCTCTGGATGTCTACTTTCAACGCCGTTGAGAGCCCGCCAATTGGAGTTCTGTAGCTCCAGAAAATCCATTTCGAGTGCAGGGAGGTCAGATTCCAACAACATCAGCAGTCCTTTTGTCAGCCTTTTTCAGAGTTTTGCTCAAGTCCCTCAATTTCAGCTAGAAACTACCTGAAATCACAGAAAAACACACAAACTCATAGTAAAGTCCAGAAATGTGAATTTAACATAAAAACTAATGAAAACATCCCTAAAAGTAGCTTGAACTTACTAAAAACTACCTAAAAACAATGCCAAAAAGCGTATAAATTATCCGCTCATCAAAGAGCAATGTGGAAGGAGCAACAAAGGCAAGGAAGAAACATAGAAAAACTCATGGATATCATTGGTTCTTCAAGAAGAAAGCGCCACCATCACAAAGGTGGATTCATTCCTTGTTCTTATTTTTTTCTATTTTTCGGTTTTTATGCTTATTATGTCATCTATATTTGTGTCTCTACTTCATGATCATTAGTGTTTAGTAACTATGTCTTAAAGTTATAAATAAATTTCATGAATCCTTCACCTTTCTTAAAAGAAAAATGTTTCTAATTCAAAAGAACAAGAAGTACATGATTTTCGAATTTATCCTTGAATTTAGTTTAATTATATTGATGTGATGACAATACATTTTGTTTTCTGAATGAATGATTGAACAGTGCATATTTTTGATCTTGTTGTTTATGAATGTTAAAATTGTTGGCTCTTGAAAGAATGATGAACAAAGAGAAATGTTATTGATGATCTGAAAAATCATGAAATTGATTCTTGAAGCAAGAAAAAACAGTGAAAAACAAAAGCTTGCGAAAAGAAAAAAATTTTTTTGCGAAAAAAAACAATAAAAAAAGAGAAAAAGCAAGCAGAAAAAGCCAATAGCCCTTAAAACCAAAAGGCAAGGGTAAAAAGGATCCAAGGCTTTGAGCATCAATGGATAGGAGGGCCCAAGGAAATAAAATCCAGGCCTAAGCGGCTAAATCAAGCTGTCCCTAACCATGTGCTTGTGGCATGCAGGTCCAAGTGAAAAGCTTGAGACTGAGTGGTTAAAGTCGTGATACAAAGCAAAAAGAGTGTGCTTAATAGCTCTCGACACCTCTAACTGGGGACTCTAGCAAAGCTGAGTCACAATTTGAAAAGGTTTACCCAGTCATGTGTCTGTGGCATTTATGTATCCGGTGGTAATACTGGAAAACAAAATGCTTAGGGCCACGACCAAGACTCATAAAAGTAGCTGTGTTCAAGAATCAACAAACTTAACTAGGAGAATTAATAACACTATCCGAAATTCTAAGTTCCTATAGAAGCCAATCATTCTAAACTTCAAAGGAAAAAGTGAGATGCCAAAACTGTTCAGAAGCAAAAAGCTACAAGTCCTGCTCATCTAATTAGAATTAATATTCATTGATATTTTGGAATTTATAGTATATTCTCTTCTTTTTATCCTAATTGATTTTTAGTTGCTTGGGGACAAGCAACAATTTAAGTTTGGTGTTATGATGAGCGGATAATTTATACGCTTTTTGGCATTTTTTTAGGTAGCTTTTAGTATGATCTAGTTATTTTTAGGAATGTTTTCATTAGTTTTTATGCTAAATTCACATTTCTGGACTTTACTATGAGTTTGTGTGTTTTTCTGTGATTTTAGGTATTTTCTGGCTGAAATTGAGGGACTTGAGCAAAACTCTGATAGGAGGCTGACAAAGGACTGCTGATGTTGTTGGAATCTGACCTCCCTGCACTTGAAATGGATTTTCTGGAGCTACAAAACTCCGATTGGCGCATTCTTAATGGCGTTGGGAATTATACATCCAGAGCTTTCCAGCAATATATAATCGTCCATACTTTATTCGAGATTTGACGATGTAAACTGGCGCTCAACGCCAGTTCCATGCTGCATTCTGGAGTCAAACGCCAGAAACACGTCATGAACCAGAGTTGAACGCCCAAAACACGTTACAACTTGGCGTTCAACTCCAAGAGAAGCCTCAGCTCGTGGATAGATCATGCTCAGCCCAAGCACACACCAAGTGGGCCCCGGAAGTGAATTTATGCATCAATTACTTACCTCTGTAAACCCTAGTAGCTAGTTTAGTATAAATAGAACTTTTTACTAGTTTATTAGATATCCTGGATTGTATTTTTGATCCTGTGATCACGCTTTGGGGGCTGGCCATTCGGCCATGCCTGGACCTTTCACTTATGTATTTTCAACAGTGGAGTTTCTACACACCATAGATTAAGGGTGTGGAGCTCTGCTGTACCTCAAGTTTCAATGCAATTACTACTATTTTCTATTCAATTCGATTTATTCCGGTTCTAAGATATTTGTTGCACTTAAACTTGATGAATGTGATGATCCGTGACACTCATCATCATTCTCACCTATGAACGTGTGTGACTGACAACCACTTCCGTTCTACCTTAGACCGGGCGCATATCTCTTGGATTCCTTGATCAGAATCTTCGTGGTGTAAGCTAGAATTGATGGCGGCATTCATGGGAATCCGAAAAGTCTAACCTTGTCTGTGGTATTCCGAGTAGGATTCCGGGATTGAATGACTGTGACGAGCTTCAAACTCCTGAAGGCTGGGCGTTAGTGACAGACGCAAAAGAATCATGGGATTCTATTCCAACCTGATTGAGAACCGACAGATGATTAGCCGTGCTGTGACAGAGCATTTAGACCATTTTCACTGAGAGGATGGGATGTAGCCATTGACAACAGTGATGCCCTACATACAGCTTGCCATGGAAAGGAGTAAGAAGGATTGGATGAAAGCAGTAGGAAAGCAGAGATTCAACAGGGACAAGAATCTCCATGGGATTTACAAGATGACCATAGCTTGCTTCATACCAACAATCTCCGTGGGATCGACCCTTACTCACATAAGGTATTACTTGGACGACCCAATGCACTTGCTGGTTAGTTATGCGGAGTTGTGACTAAGTGTGATTCACGTGTGAGAGCTACCAAGTCGTTGGAGCCATTGTTGATGATCACAATTTTGTCCACCACTTCTCCATCTCCGTTCTTCTCTGTTTCCCCCTCACTTCTCTTTTCTTTTTTCTATTTTTCTACTGTTGCTGCCGCCGTGTGTTTGGTAGAAGAATGGAAACTTAGGCGGCTAGGGTTTCAATTTGGGAATTAGGGTTTTGTGTATGAAATTGGGAATTTCAGGTAATTTAGAAATTTTAATAATATTAAAGGGTAATATAGTAATTGAAAACTAATTTTGAATCCAATAATAATATCTATAAATTTATCATTTAATCATCAATTTACAAATTATTTTCAACTCATTACTCTAATTCAATATTTGGAGATAATCAAATTAATTTTCTTTAAATTATAAAATTGAGCTAAAAATCTAATTATTCAAATTAAAGCATATAAAATTCTTTTTAACATTCAATTATTAAAGCTTTAAATCATATATAAGAAATTGCTTAATTTATATATAAAATCTCTTAAAATTATAATCTCAATTAAATATAATAAATTAAATAAATTTCTTATTTAATTTTTTTTTTAAATCTGGGGTCTTACATCCTACCCCACTTATAAATATCATTATGGCCAAATTTCGTCAATTATATAACACTTCTCAATCATAATCATCATAATATTTATTCATATTTATTCATTCAATATCATTATGGCCAAATTTTGTCAATTATATAACACTTCTTAATCATAATTTATCATATTTCAAGCTTACTTTTCCTCCAAGTTACCACCTTTCCTAACTTCACCTCATCACTAAGCATTCAACTAAGATTTAGGGTCTAAAAGAGTAAAACTAAGGGTTTAGAGGTTTGAAATTAGGTAGTAAAATATAAAATTCACTTTGCTGAAAACAAGGGTCCCACGTAGGCGTGGGCCACCTGTACACGTGGGTGCATTTTTCCTTGCACGCTTACGCGAGACACCAAACCCAAAGGGAATGGCCGCGTCGTGTGTACGTAGTCGTGTATGCGACTTCTCCATGGTGGCAAATTGGCTAAGTGCTGCAGAATTTTAGTTTTGCACACCAAACTTCTGACACACATAATTTTTTAATTTTAAAATATTTTTCATCCGTTCTTTGAACGGTGTAAACTTCACCGATCTAATTTTTATATGAGATAAGTTTGAAAATGTTCCGGGGTCCAGAAGCCAAGTTATTACTCACTGAAGTTCAGCTAAAATTCAACTTTTCACAAAAATTCCCAAAGATTGCTAAGCCTCAATTTTCATTACAATATAATTTCAACCCTTTTTAAAATTTGCCAAACCATATCAGACTGATGAATCTATACTTCATGGTATTTATTTGCTCTAATTGGGTGGATTTCATCAACTTTCCTTGCATTTATTCAATGAAATAGCATGGTTTTGTAAATTTTTCCTAAATTGTGCTTAAAAGTGAAAACATACTTTTTAGGCCCTTAATTGCTAAATTTTATTTACTGTAATTCTATTTGATGCCTTGATGTATTTGTTGAGTGATTTCAGGCTTGTAAGGCAAAGATTGGATTGAAGAATGAAGAAAAAACATGTAAAAATGGAGAATTCATGAAGAAATAGAATTTGGAGCTTTTAAGCTAGTGTGCGTATGCACAACTATGTGTGCATACACACAGGTGGAAGCTTGCAGTCGTGCGTACGCACAACTCTTTGTGCGTATGCACAAGTGGGAAAATTAGCAAGTGTGCGTACGCACACATCTGTGCGTAGGCTTAGGTGTCAGCACGTGACCTCATTTAATACAATTTGCTGGCAGCACATTTTGGGCCTCCAAAACCCAATCCAACTCATTTCTGAAGCTATTTCAACCCTAATTCAAGAGGAGGCAAGAGGAGGGCAATTAGGTTTAGCTTTAGTAACATGTTTTAGGTTATTCTAGAGAGAGAAGCCCTCTCTTCTCTCTAGAATTAAGATAGATTTAGTTAATTTTCTCTTAGATTGATGCTTTACTATTTCTTCTTCTAGCTTCTTACTTTTTTTAGTTTTACTTGTTATTCCTTTTATTTGGTAATTTATTGTAGTGAACTCTTGTTAATTTGAATTTCTATTAATGCAATTTCATGTTTCTTTGTTTATTGTTATTTAATTAAGTTGTTATTATTATTTCCTTGCTTTTGGTAGCTTTAGAATTTATTACTATTGCAATTTAATATGCTTTTATTTCATGCACACCAAGTATTTGATAAAATGCTTGGCTTAGTTTTATCTTAGTTTTTCCTCACTCTTGGCTTAGAATTGAGGACTTTGGTGACCTTGATTTATTGATGTCCATTCTTGATTGATATATTAAGGTAGTTAATTAATTTGGTTTTCATTGATGCTAGTCTTTCACTAAGTTAATTAGTGAGTTGACTAGGACTTATGGATTGAGATTAATTATGCCTATTTGACTTATCCTTGATGTTAGGGTTGACTAAGTAGGATTCACTCTTCATAATCATCATATGTTTGTGGTGAATGGCTAGGATAGGTAACCTTGACTCTCAATACTTGCCAATAGGTTCCTTAGCATTTGAATTCCCCTTTTCTTTGATTAATTGCCTTGAATTTAATTGCTTTGATATTTAGTTGTTGCATGCTTATTTAATTTCTTGCTATTTACATTTCTTTCTTCTTGCCATCAAAACCTCATTCCTCATTGCCAATAATTAAGCACTCGATTGTAACTCCTAGGGAAGACGACCCAGGAATTAAAACTCTCAATTATTTTGTGTTGATTGTGACATCTTTATTTCAAACTTTGATTGAGAAGATCGATTGTCGGTTCGGACTATGCTATCAACAGAATTATTTTTTCTAAGTTCTGAATTGGCATAATCTTCTCCACCAAGTTTTTTGGCGCCATTGCCGGAGAATTGTGATAAACCCCATTTTTAGGGTTTATCTTGTGTTGAATTTAGAGAATTTTATCAACTTTCCAAGCCCAAATCCATCTCATTTTTTATGCTATTGAACCCAAGGATTGAAAGTGAATGAACCAAGTAGTCATAGTTTGGTTTTCATTATGTTTTAGGTTAGAATTCTAGAGAGAGAATCTCTCCTCTCTAGAATTTAGGGTAGTTTAGGTCAAATTTTCTTAGATTCAAGTTTTAATTCTTCTTTTTAGTTCAACTTTCTTCATATTTTATTGTTCTATTGTCTTAATCTTCTTAGTTTCTCTTGTTAATTTTTTTATGTTGCCATTTTTACTTTCATGAACTCTTGTAGATCTTAATTCCCTTTTAATGCAATTTTATGTTTCCATGTTTTCTTATGTTTATCTTAATTGCCATTGTTGATTTCTTATTTGTGTTAGTTATGGGTTTCATTAGTTTTTGCATTTTGTGATGTTTACCTTTATTGCACTCTAGGTGTTTGATAAAATGTTTTCACTAGTTATAGAGTAGTTTTCTATACTCTTGGCCTAGGCTAAGGGAATTGGGTGATCTTGAGTCATTGGGTCTAATTGAATTTGTGATTTGAGAACCCTTAGTGGTCAATTTCATACCCATTAACACTAGCCTACTACTAAGTCAATTAGTAGCTAGGATGCGACTTATGGGTTGATGTTGATCAAGCCTATTTGACATAGAAGTAGAATTGATGGGTTGGTCCCTCATAATTGTCAATATATAGTTGTAAGACAAGGATGGTGATCTGAATTTCCATGCCTTAGCCAATAGTTCTTTTCCTTTCCTTTATTAGTTAATTGTCATTTACTTTCTTGTTATTTACTTTTCTTGCCAATCAGCGAATCAAACCCCCTTGTTCCTTCATAGCCAATAATTGATCACTTCATTGCAATTCCTTGTGAGATGATCCAAGGTTTAAATACTCTCGGTTTATTTTTATTGGTGTTTGTACTTGTGACAAAACTAAATTAAACTTTGATGGAGAATTATTAGTTGGTTTGGAACTATGTTTACAATAAAGTTCTCCTTTTTTATTGAGAAATTCTAGACCGACAATAATTTTCACATCAAGTTATTGGTGCTGTTGCCGGGAAATTGCAATGGTGTTACGTTATTTGCTATTGTTCATATGTGAATATTGTGAATAGTTTGATTTTTTCTTTATTTACTAGTTGTAGTATTTTGTTTCTCTTGTTTCTTATTAGTTTTTGTTTTATTTTCTCTTACTACTATGAATTCTCACCCATTTAGCTATGAGTTTGGTTCTAACTATGTTGTAGGAAATGGGAATTACAATGACAACATGCATCAAGGATGGAATAATCAAAGATGGGAGGAGCCTCAAGGATTTGATCAACTTTCTTGACAACAACCTTCCCAAATGTGTTATGAGCAAGAGCCATACCATGATGCATACGAATCTAATAGCTATGGTGGACCTCCTTGTGATTATCAATAATACCACCATATGCCTATGAACCCCCTCCTCAATGTAGCCTTCAACCACCATACTTATAAGCCCCATACCACCAAACACCTGCATATGACCCTCACCCATATCCAACATACCAATAACCTTATGAGCCATACAGACCATACTTAGAGCCACCAACATTCCAACACCAATACCCTCAAGAACAACCACCTCCATGCCATTATCGAGATAAACCACCTCCCATGTATGAGAATTTCACACCACATAATGAATTCTTCTTTCCACCAAAACCCTCCATGAAAGAATATCCATATCTATTTGTCCAAGAGCAATATGATCCTGCTTATGTTAGTAAAGTGGAACAAGAGTCAAAGGATCGTTTCAAGGAAATAATGGACCAACTTCAAGCAATCATCCGTCAAAAGGAGCAAGAAGAAGCCCAAAAGACGTACAAAGCTATCGAGGCTAACCTTGCCAAAATTAAAGGCAACTTGGACTCATGGGATTCACACCGTAAACAAGGCATCTCCATGGATGAATGTGAAAAATCAACCGAAGAGAGGAGTATGTAAGAGATTTTATAATCTCGACATGAGAACAAGGAAATGGGGTGTGTTGTGCAACAAGTGGAAATAATGGAGATTGTTGAAGAAGAAGAAGTGGTTGAAGACTGGTGCACGAAATTGCAATCACACTTTTGCAATCCCGCACAACTAACCAGCAAGTGCACTGGGTCGTCCAAGTAATACCTTGCGTGAGCAAGGGTCGATCCCACGGAGATTGTCGGCTTGAAGCAAGCTATGGTTATCTTGTAAATCTTAGTCAGGATATCAGAAATTATCAGGATTGATTGTAAAAGGCAAAAGAACATGAAATGGTTACTTGTATTGCAGTAATGGAGAATAGGTTGAGGTTTGGAGATGCTCCATCTTCTGAATCTCTGCTTTCCTACTGTCTTCTTCATCAAACACGCAAGGCTCCTTCCATGGCAAGCTGTATGTAGGGTTTCACTGTTGTCAATGGCTACCTCCCATCCTCTCATTGGAAATGTTCAACGCACCCTGTCATGGCACGGCTATCTATCTGTCGGTTCTCAATCAGGCCGGAATAGAATCCAGTGATTCTTTTGCGTCTGTCACTAACGCCCCGCCTTCAGGAGTTTGAAGCACGTCACAGTCGTTCAGTCATTGAATCCTACTCAGAATACCACAGACAAGGTTTAGACCTTCCGGATTTTCTTGAATGCCGCCATCAGTTCTAGCTTATACCACGAAGATTCCGATTAAAGAATCCAAGAGATAACTACTCAATCTAAGGTAGAACGGAGGTGGTTGTCAAGCACACGTTCATAGTTGAGAATGATGATGATTGTCACGGATCATCACATTCATCCGGATTAAGAACAAGTATTATCTTGGAATTGAAGCAAGCATGATTGAATAAGAAACAGTAGTAATTGCATTAATCCATCAAGACACAGCAGAGCTCCTCACCCCCAACCATGGGGTTTAGAGACTCATGCCGTGGAATGTACACAAAGAAACGTGTAAAAATGTCATGAGGTCATAAGGTACGGATACAATGTCCAAAGATCCTATTAATAGTAAACTAGTAACCTAAGGTTTACAGAAATGAGTAAATGACAGAAAAATCCACTTCCGGGCCCACTTGGTGTGTGCTTGGGCTGAGCAATGAAGCAATTTCGTGTAGAGACCTTTTCTGGAGTTAAACGCCAGCTTTCATGCCAGTTTGGGCGTTTAACTCCAAGTTTTATGCCAGTTCCGGCGTTTAACGCTGGAATTTCTGAGGCCGGATTGCTACGCCGGTTTGGGCCATCAAATCTTGGGCAAAGTATGGACTATCATATATTGCTGGAAAGCCCAGGATGTCTACTTTCCAATGCCGTTGAGAGCGCGCCAATTGGGCTTCTGTAGCTCCAGAAAATCCACTTCGAGTGCAGGGAGGTCAGAATCCAACAGCATCTGCAGTCCTTTTTGGTCTCTAGATCAGATTTTTGCTCAGGACCCTCAATTTCAGTCAGAAAATACCTGAAATCACAGAAAAACACAAAAACTCATAGTAAAGTCCAGAAAAGTGAATTTCAATTAAAAACTAATAAAAATATACTAAAAACTAACTAAAAGATACTAAAAACATACTAAAAACAATGCCAAAAAGCGTACAAATTATCCGCTCATCACAACACCAAACTTAAATTGTTGCTTGTTCCCAAGCAACTGAAAATCAAAATAGGATAAAAAGAAGAGAATATACTATAGACTCCAAAATATCAAAGAAACATAGCTCCAATTAGATGAGCGGGACTAGTAGCTTTTTGCCTCCGAACAGTTTTGGCATCTCACTCTATCCTTTGAAGTTCAGAATGATTGGCATCTATAAGAACTCAGAACTCAGATATTGTTATTGATTCTCCTAGTTAAGTATATTGATTCTTGAACATAGCTAGTGTATGAGTCTTGGCTGTGGCCCAAAGCACTCTGTCTTCCAGTATTACCACCGGATACATACATGCCACAGACACATAATTGGGTGAACCTTTTCAGATTGTGACTCAGCTTTGCTAAAGTCCCCAATTAGAGGTGTCCAGGGTTCTTAAGCACACTCTTTTTGCTTTGGTTCACAACTTTATTTCTTTTTTTTCCTTCTTTCTCTCTTTTTTTTTTGAAATTTTTTTTTTCGAAAATATAAATTTTTTGTATTCACTGCTTTTTCTTGCTTCAAGAATCAATTTGATGATTTTTCAGATCCTCAACAACAGTTCTCTTTTTCCATCATTCTTTCAAGAGACAACAATTTTAACATTCTTAAAACAACAAATTCAAAAGACATATGCACTGTTCAAGCATTCATTCAGAAAACAAAAAGTATTGTCACCACATCAAGCTAATTCAACTAGTTTCAGAGATAATTTTCGAAATCCTGTACTTCTTGTTCTTTTGTGATTAAAGCATTTTTCTTTTAAGAGAGGTGATGGATTCATAGGACATTCATAACTTTAAGGCATAAATTTTATTAATTATGAACTAAGAACAAGACTCAAATATAGATATAAGATGAGACTAAAAAAAACAGAAAACAAAGAAAAATGCAAAAAGAATAGGCTCCTAATGATAGAGGTTTTCACAGAGTTAGGACTCAACAACCTTGATTTTGAGAAGTGGATGCTCCCTCAGCTTGAGAGGAGAGCTTTTGGCGCTTCATCTCTTGTATTTCACGCCCCTGCTTCTCTTGCTCCTTCCATTGTCTTCTTGGTGATTGGATGTTCAATGGGTATGAATTCATCTTCTTCTATCTTCACCCCAGCCTCTTTACAGAGCAAGGAGATCAAGCATGGGTAAGCCAATTTGGTTACAGTAGAATTCCTATTTGCAATTGTGTAGATCTCACAGGCAATCATATGATGAACCTCCACTTCTTTTCCAAGCATAATGCAATGAATCATCACTGCCCTCTTGATGGTGACCTCAGAACGGTTGCTAGTGGGCAATATGGAGCGCCCAATGAAGTCTAGCCAACCTCTTGCAATTGGCTTGACGTCTCCCCTCTTGAGTTGGTTTGGGACACCCTTTGAATTGGTTATCCATTTAGTCCCAGGGAGACATATGTCTTCTAGAACTTGATCCAGCCCCTTATCTACTCTCACCATCCTCCTATTGAAGGAATCAGGATCATCTTGCAGTTGAGGAAATTTGAAGATTTCTCTTATTTTGTCCAGATGGAAGTACATAACTTTCCCTCTGACCATAGTTCTATAGGTATGGTAGGCAGTTCCAGTCATTCTCTGTTTATCTGTCAGCCACAGATTTGAGTAGAATTCCTGAACCATGTTCCTTCCAACCTTTGTCTCAGGATTGGTTAGAACTTCCCATCCTCTGTTTCGAATTTGCTCTTGGATCCCCGGATATTCATCGTCTTTCAGATCAAATTTTACTTCCGGGATCACTGACCTCAGACCCATTATTTTGTGATAATGGTCTTCATGTTCTTTAGTTAAGAACTTCTCTTGATTCCAAAGATTCTTTGGATTATTCTCTTTCTTGCCTCTTAAATTGGTTTGTTTTCCCTTAGGAGCCATGATATTGATGAATCTTGGCTTAGTGATCACGGAAAAGCACACCAAACTTAGAGGTTTGCTTGTCCTCAAGCAAAAGAAAAGAGATAAGAGGGGGAGGAAGAGGAAATTCGAATGGTGTGGTTGGAAGAGGGGGAACAAACGTGTATTTATAAGGTGGGGAGGGGAGTTTTCGAAAAAAAAAGGAATTTGAAAGGAGATTTGAGAAGATATGAAA
This sequence comes from Arachis stenosperma, assembly GCF_014773155.1. Taxonomy (NCBI): domain Eukaryota; kingdom Viridiplantae; phylum Streptophyta; class Magnoliopsida; order Fabales; family Fabaceae; genus Arachis; species Arachis stenosperma. Next base: position 43,993,307 of record NC_080378.1, on the reverse strand, counting down.
AGAAATTGAGAAAAGGGTGAAATTTTTGAACAATGTTTGTAATTGATTTGAAATAAATTTGAAAAATGGTTTTGATTTTTGAAGATTTGAAAGTGAATGATGAATGATTGAAGTGTGATTTTGTAGAAAAGTATGGGTAAGAAAAGGAAAGTTTGAAAAAATTTGATTTGAAAACAAAATTGTGGTCCCCCCACCTTGCTGGCGTTAAACGCCCAGAATGGCACTCATTCTGGCGTTTAACGCCCATTTGTTGCCCTTTTTGGGCGTTTAACGCCCAGCCAGGTGCCCTGGATGGCGTTAAACGCCAGAAATCCTTTGTCACTGGGCATTTTTCCAAAACGCCCAGGATGCTGCACACCTGGCGTTAAACGCCCAGAATGGTGCCCATTCTGGCGTTTAACGCCGAAAATGGCACCATTCCTGGCGTTAAACGCCCAGAATGGTACCCATTCTGGCGTTTAACGCCCAAAATGCCCCTTACTGGCGTTTTTTCGCCAGTAAGCTCATTTTCTCTGCTTTTTGAGCTGAATCCTTCTGTAACTCTGTGAATTCCTTCATTTTTGATACTTGCCTCTGTAAGAACTAATCATATAACTTCCTAATGACTGGGTTGCCTCCCAGCAAGCGCTTCTTTACTGTCTTTAGCTGGACTTTCACTGAGAATCACTCAAGTCTCAGTTTTGAGCATTCCTGCTCAAAATTTCCTTCAAGGTAATGCTTGATTCTCTGTCCATTAACAATGAACTTTTTGTCAGAATCAATATCCTGAAGCTCAACATACCCATATGGTGAGACTCCTGTAATCACATACGGACCCCTCCACCGGGATTTGAGTTTTCCTGGAAACAATTTGAGCCTAGAGTTAAAGAGCAGAACCTTTTGTCCTGGCTCAAAGACTCTGGTTGACAACTTCTTGTCATGCCATTTCTTTGCCTTTTCCTTATAAATTTTTGCATTTTCAAAGGCATTGAGTCTGAACTCCTCTAGCTCATTTAGCTGGAGCAATCTTTTTTCACCAGCTAACTGTGCATCCATGTTTAGGAATCTGGTTGCCCAGTAGGCTTTATGTTCCAGTTCCACAGGCAAATGACAGGCCTTCCCATACACCAGTTGGTATGGAGAGGTTCCTATAGGAGTCTTGAATGCTGTTCTGTATGCCCACAGAGCATCATCCAAGCTCTTTGCCCAATCCTTTCTTCGGGCTATCACAGTCCGTTCTAGGATTCTTTTTAGCTCTCTGTTAGAGACTTCAGCTTGCCCATTTGTCTGTGGATGATATGCAGTTGCCACTTTATGGCTAATTCCATATCTAACCATAGCAGAGTATAGCTGTTTGTTGCAGAAATGAGAGCCCCCATCACTGATTAGTACTCTGGGAACACCAAATCTGCTGAAGATGTGTTTCTGGAGAAATTTGAGCACGGTCTTGGTATCATTAGTGGGTGTAGCAATTGCTTCTACCCACTTAGATACATAGTCCACTGCCACCAGAATGTAAGTGTTTGAGTATGATGGTGGGAATGGTCCCATGAAGTCAATTCCCCATACATCAAACAATTCTATCTCTAATATCCCTTGTTGAGGCATGGCATATCCGTGAGGCAGGTTACCAGCTCTTTGGCAACTGTCACAGTTACGCACAAACTCTCGGGAATCTTTATAGAGAGTAGGCCAGTAGAAGCCGCACTGGAGAACTTTAGTGGCTGTTCGCTCACTTCCAAAATATCCTCCATACTGTGATCCATGGCAGTGCCATAGGATCCTTCGTGCTTCTTCTCTGGGTACACATCTGCGGATCACTCCGTCAGCACATCTCTTAAAGAGATATGGTTCATCCCAGAGGTAGTACTTGGCGTCTGAAATTAATTTCTTTCTTTGCACTCTGCTGTACTCCTTGGGTATGAACCTCACAGCTTTATAGTTTGCAATATCTGCAAACCATGGAGCTTCCTGAATGGCAAAGAGTTGCTCATCTGGAAAAGTCTCAGAGATCTCAGTAGAAGGGAGGGACGCCCCAGCTACTGGTTCTATTCGGGACAGATGATCAGCTACTTGGTTCTCTGTCCCTTTTCTGTCTCTTATTTCTATATCAAACTCTTGCAGAAGCAACACCCATCTTATAAGCCTGGGTTTTGAATCCTGCTTTGTGAGTAAGTATTTAAGAGCAGCATGGTCAGTATACACAATCACCTTTGATCCCACTAGGTAGGATCTAAACTTGTCAATGGCATAAACCACTGCAAGTAATTCTTTTTCTGTGGTTGTGTAATTCTTCTGTGCATCATTTAGAACACGGCTAGCATAATAAATGACATGCAGAAGTTTGTTATGCCTCTGTCCTAACACTGCACCAATGGCATGATCACTGGCATCACACATTAATTCAAATGGTAATGCCCAATCTGGTGCAGAGATGACTGATGCATTTGCATATTTGCATTATTAGTTAGTTAGTTTAGTTAGTTTTAGCTTAATTTCACTCATTTTCTCTAAATAAACAAGTCCTTTTATGAGTTTTGTTTCCATGCATGATGATATCAAGGAACATGTTAATTCTAGCCAAATTCATGCAAATGTTTTAAGGAATGCATATATGAATGAGTATGAATGAATATCATGGAATTTGTGCATGAATTGGTAAGACTTTGAAGCTATTTCCTTTGTTGATGATAGGTGATGAAACAAGGAAGCATGGAAGCAAGAAGGATGCAAGCTGGGCAAGAAGGAGTTGGCGTTGCCAACTTGGAAGAGGGCTGCGTTATTGAAGGCAACGCCACACACAAGCCACAAACAAGCAAGCTTGGCCCTGGAGGCAACCAAGGAGCAAAGTTGGCGTTGCCAACTTGAAAACCACGTTGCCAACGCCACACACAAGACACAAGCAAGGAACTTAGCCCTGGAGGAAGCAAAGTTGGCGTTGCCAACTTGAAGCTGGCGTTGCCAACGTCCACACAAGGAACTTGGCCCTGGAGGAAGAGCTGGCGTTGCCAACTCTAGAACCACGTTGCCAACGTCCACACAACCAAGCAACAAATGGAGCCCTGGAAGAAAAGGAGCTGGCGTTGCCAACTCAAGAATGGCGTTGCCAACGCCACACAAGAATGCTTGGCTAGGCACCAAGTCTTGGTGCCAACCAAGTTCCAAACGCCCACCAGCCGTGCCAACCAAGTTCCAAACGCCCACCAGCCTTGCCAACCAAGTTGCTAACATCCACAAGCCTCACCATTCACGTTGCCAACGCCAAAATCAAGTTGCCAACGCCAAGCCTCACCATGCACGTTGCCAACGCCCATAGGCCTTGCCATGCACGTTGCCAACGTGGGAAGCATTGTTTAGAGCCTTGGAAAGGGCTCGAGCACGTTGCCAACGTGCTGAAGAGTAGGAGTTATCCACAACAACGCCAGGAAATTGTGGTGCACGTTGCTAACTTGGAAATACAAGGGAGTGTTTGTCAAAAACGCCGGCAACCTTGGCAGCCTGACCTTACCTCCTTCAATGGAGTATATCTTGAGCTACAAAACTCCAAATGAGGTGATTCCAACGGCATTTGAAAGTAGACATCCAGAGCTTTCCAACCATATATCATAGTATGGGGTTGTCATTCATTTTGAAGCTTCAAAAGCTGGCGTTACCAACGCTGGAAACAAGGGCGTTATCACCAAAAACGTGTGCGATTTTGGCAGCCTGACCATGTCTCCTTCAAACAAGCATAACTTGAGCTACAGAGATCCAAATTGAGTGCTTCCAGTTGCGTTGGAAAGCTGACATTCAGAGCTTTCCAACCATATATAATAGTCTATGGTGGAGCACAAAATTGAAGCCAAACCAGAGTCATCTTTAGACCCTAAAAACAAGAACATGAAGTGAAATTCAAGGGAGCTAGAGATGAGCCTTGGATGTGGGATCGAGCACGTTGCCAACGTGCCACAAGGGGGGCGTGTTTTGCAACAACGCCAGCCCCAAGTCCTTGCCTTGGGAGAGTGATGCACGGGCACGTTGCCAACTTGGGGTTGAGGGTGCGTTATTCACAACAACTTGGCAACAACTTGGCAACTTGACCTTACCTTCTTTGAGGAACCATAACTTGAGCTAGGAAAGTCCAATTGAGGTGATTCCAGTGGCATTAGAAAATAGACATCAAGAGCTTTCCAATGATGTATAATAGTCCATATTGAAGCTGAAGGTTGACACTCAAATTCTGGGCTACATTTAGCATGAAAGTAAGGCCAAGAAGAGGAAAAGCAAGTTGTTGGCAACAACTTGGGCTAGCAACGCCCAAGTCTCATACTTCATGCCCAGGAAATTGTCCTGCACGTTGCCAACGTGCATTTGGCCTGGAGTTAGTGCCAATAACGCCAAGCCAATGGGCCAGAATCATGATGAATGAACCCTTCCTTTCCAAGCCTAGCAACACCTCCAATTGAGCCAAGAATTCAACAATGAGAAAGCCCACATTGCTAACCCAAATTGAAGATCTCTGAAGAGTTTTAGGAGTAGTATAAATAGAAGAGATTGATGTACTTGTAGGAGACTTTTACACTTTTAGATACTTTTTAACACTTAGAATCTTTATTCACTTTTTAGCACTTTTACTTAGCTTATTGTTAGAACTTCCGGGTACTCTCCCGGAAAGCTCATCTTTGGTTTTCTATTGGAATTTTTCTTCTTCATCTTCAAGTCTTAAGCACTTCCTTCTTCTTCTTCTTCTTCCTTTATACTTAGTTTAATTTTGATTTATGGCAATTGTTGTTGAAATTGGAGCAATGACTCACTAAAACCCCATTCATTAGGGGGAAGAGCTCTGCTAGTTACAATGGATTGATGAACTCCTCTTTTCTCCTCAATTCATGAGGTTGATCCAAAGAGGAACTCTTGTTCTTCAAAGATTCAACCACCATCGAGAGAGGGGTTAATCTATGAGAATTGTGTGGTGAATTTGATAAATGAGCCACATAATTCAGTTTAGAGTTCATCCTTTCATGATTCTCTCAATCAATATACCTTGGTTAGTATGTGAGATGTAACTCTCCATGGTTGAGATTCTGGGAATTGTGTGGCTGGATTAGATTTAAGCTTCATCTCTTCTCATGAACAATTAGATCACGAGAGTGGCAATTGGCTATGTTGAGAGAGATTGAATCACCAAGAGATTGGGGTTCAATCAACCACTTGCCATGGATCTATACCCATGATTGAGGAAGATTTGACTAACATCAATTCATGAAAATTAGCATCTCTGATCCCTAATGATCCTCTCTACCATCAATTCTTACCTCTATTGCTTCTAGTTGTTTAATTTCCTACAACCCAATTCCCTTCTACATTCTGTCAATTTACTATTCTTGTCATTTACATTTTGTTACTTTAATTCTTGCTATTTACTCTTATGTTCTTTAATTTTCTGCACATTTTAGTTCATTACCATTTATCTTTGTTGTCATTTAAGTTTCTTGCAATTTAAGTTTCAGTTATTTACTTTCTTTTTATTTCTATCTTCTAGTTCTTTACATTCCTTGCCATTTAAATTCTTGCAATTATGTTCAAAAGTTACATTAATCACAAAATCAAAATCTTATTCGCTTAACTAAATCTACCATTTAACTAAAGTTGCTTGATCTACCAATCTTCGTGGGATCGACCTCACTCTAAGTGAGTTTTACTACTTGATACGACCCGGTATACTTGCCGGTCATACGTGAAATCTAATTTTTACGTATCAAGTTTTTGGCGCCGTTGCCGGGGATTGGAAAGATTGACAATGATTAAGTGAAAGGTGGTTTAGATTAAGCATTTTTTTTCTTATTTTTGCTAAGCCCACTAACTGTTTGATACTTTGTTTCACTAACCCCAATTTCACTCTAGTTCTAGAGTGTTTCACTTGTGATTTTGGTTTTGTTTGTGTATGTCAGGAGCTAGTAGACGTAATATTGAGGACGAGAGAACCCTCCGAAGGATAAGGAGAGCAGAAAGAGGAAAGGGAATAGTTGGTGAAGAGGAGTCAGAGGAAGAAGATCAAACCATGGAGGATGAGATGCCAAATCCTCCTGGAGGGGTCAACAATAATGGTGGACACGCTAGAAGGGTGTTATCTTCATATACTATCCCTGACCCAAGACATTGTGGGAGTAGTATAGCCACTCCAAATGTTCAGGCCAATAACTTTGAGTTAAAACCTCAGCTCATCACTTTGGTACAAAACAATTGCTCTTATGGAGGGGGACCTCTTGAAGACCCAAATCAACATCTATCTGTTTTTCTGAGGATATGTAATACAGTGAAGACAAATGGAGTGCATCCAGATGTTTACAAGTTGTTGCTATTCCCATTCTCTTTGAGGGATAAGGCCACTCAATGGCTAGAATCATTCCCCAAGGAAAGCCTCAATGATTGGAATGAGGTGATGAGCAAATTTCTAGCAAAGTTCTACCCACCTCAAAAGATCATCAAGTTGAAGACAGAGGTTCAAACTTTCAGGCAAATGGATGGGGAGTCGTTATATGAAGCCTGGGAAAGGTACAAGGCACTAATGAGAAGATGTCCCCCTGACATGTTTAGTGACTGGGTTAAGCTCCAGAACTTCTATGAAGGCTTAAACTTCGAAGCAAGGAAGGGACTAGACTACTCATCAGGAGGATCACTCAACATGATGAAAACTGCCGAGGAGGCCCAAGACCTCATTGAGATTGTGGCAAACAATCAATATTATTACTCATCAGAGAGGCAACACAATCCGCCCCCAAAGAAAGGTGTAATGGAACTTGAAGGTGTTGATGCTATCTTGGCACAAAACAAGTTAATGCACCAACAAATCCAACAACAAATGGAGACAATAACAAAGAGAATGGATGGTATGCAACTTGCATCAGTAAACACAACAAATCAACCATCACTTGAATGGAACCAAGGTGAAAGGATCACGGTTGAACAACCACAAGAACAAGTTCAATACATGCAGAACACTTCAAATTCTCAGGATGAATTTCATGGTGATACATACAATTCATCATGGAGAAATCATCCCAATCTAAAGTGGGGTGAAAACCATTGGCAAAAGAACAAAAACCACAACCACAACCGTAACACAAATAACCAAAATCACCATGCCAACAACACTAACCAATATAGAAAAACACAAAACACATATCAACCACCCCATCACAATTCACAAACTCACCAAAATAACTTCTCTGCACCATCATCCAACTCACAAAATTTCCACACTAATCCACCCAACAACTTCCAACAACAATCAACCCCCATCATACCCCCAATTGATCATTATGAAACTAGAATCTCAAGTCTTGAAGCAACCTTGCAAGCACTTGCTCAAACCACTCAAGCCTTAGCTAAGGGACACAAGGAACATGAGGTCATCATGAAGAATATTGAGAGACAAGTGGGACAATTAGCCAAACAAGCTGAACGGCCAACCAATGTTCTTCCAAGTGATACGATACCCAACCCAAGAGACACAGAAAAAGCCATAAAATGGGAGGAGTGTAAAGCAATTACCCTAAGAAGTGGGAAGAAAGTGGAAACAGAAGCCATTACTCAGGAAGAGCACATCAAAGAAGGCTTAAAAGAAGAGGTGAAGGAACAAAAGCAGGAGCAAGAAACCTACACACAAAGTGAGAAATTAGCTAAGAAGGAGGCAGTGAAAGCATACCAACCAATGCTCCCATACCCTCAAAGGTTCAAAGAAGAGAACAAAGAGAAGCAATATTCCAAGTTCTTGGAAATATTCAAGACACTACACATCAACATCCCCTTCATTGAAGCACTTGAACAGATGCCCCTATATGCTAAGTTCATGAAGGAATTGGTGACAAAGAAAAGATCCTTGAAAGAGGGACAAACAGTTGTGATGACCAGGGAGTGTAGTGCCATCATCCAGAAAAAGTTGCCAAAGAAGATGAAAGACCCAGGGAGCTTTCACATCCCCTGCACAATAGGCAACATGATGATTGAGAGAGCATTTTGTGATCTTGGTGCAAGCATAAATCTGATGCCTCTGTCTTTGATGAGGAAGCTTCAGATTCATGAATTGAAGCCTACAAAGATAGCCCTTCAAATGGCGGATAAATCTATTCAGCAAGCACTCGGGGTTGTAGAGAATGTATTAGTAAAGGTGGACAAATTTTTCCTCCCAGTTGACTTTGTCATCCTAGACATAGAGGAAGATGACAACACTCCCATTATTCTAGGGAGACCCTTTTTAGCCACTGCCAGGGCATTGATAGATGTTGAAAAAGGAGAATTAATGCTAAGGGTGCATGATGAGCATATAGTGTTCCATGTCTTCAAGAATTTGCAAGACTCCACCCAAGAGGAAGAGTGTATGAAGATTGATTCCATAGATCCAAACTTGAAAGAGGCACCTGATGAGGCACTTCCAAGCTCATGCTGGAAAGAAAATGAAGAGGTGGAGGTGCTGCAACAAGCTCAAAGAATAGAGGAGAAGCTGCAATCAAAGTCAGCATTTAAGATTCATAGCAAGGACAGTCCAAAAATTGAGATCCCAAAACCTGAACTATTTCCTGGAAAAGACGAGAGTCCCAAGAAGAAAATGCCAAGAGGATGGAGAAACAAGAAAATCTCCACTGAAAACTTCTCACCAGGGGATAAAGTGATGCTAACTTACCAACCAAAAGAGACATCTCCACACTTTTCTGGATACTACACAGTGAACAAAATCCTCTCACTTGAACATGTGGAAATCATCAAGAATGATACTGGAAGGAAGCTCACGGTGAGAGGGGAAGGATTAAGGCACTATGATCATCATCCGCCCTAAAGAGGGACAAATGTCAAGCTAGTGACAATAAAAGAGCGCTTGTTGGGAGGCAACCCAACCAGAGGTAACCATCTTTTCATATCTAATTCAATAAAACTGTTAATTAGTCTCATCTAGATTGCAAGAAGCTAAGTTTGGTGTTGCACACCAAAACAATCTAAGGGAGAATGAAGGATTCTAAGTTTGGTGTTCCACCAAAATCCCATCATAAAACACATTCTCACTTTCTGCCATAAGGCTAGCTTCATGCATTTAGACGGACTAGTTAATTATCTTGCTGTTTTCTAATTTTGAGTCTATTACCTTAGAAAAAGAAGAAAGAGTTTCACACATGGTTAATTTGATGCATTGGCAAGGTACTAAGTTTGGTGTTCCCACACCAAAGTAAGTTCAAAAAGCCCACAAATAAATCATGCAGACTAACCACTGTTTCTAAGTGCTTGGGGAACAAGCAACTTTTAATATCATTGTAGAATGTCATACAAGCCTTTGGAGGGATTAAGCATCATCAATCAAAGAAGCAAAAGATGAACATAAAGGTTAGCAATGATGATGATGAGAAGAAAAGCAAGTGAACTCCAACAGGTTGTATTGTTAAGTGATATTTTACATCAAATGTTGCTGTGATTGAAAGTTGGATTGTATCCTTATTTGCCCTGTTTGTCTGCATCATATAATTTTTCTTTTATATTCGCGCCTGCCTTCATAGCATAGTCGTTCTTTATAATAAGCAAGATGCTTGATTATTCACAACATATCTTCAAAACTTGTTTGCACTCAATTTTCAAGAATGCATCACATGAAAGTTCTTTGAAAAGAAGGATTGAGGAATAAAATCAGTTTTTGAGGCAAGCAAAAGATTAGGAGAAGTGGTGGTTCTAGTAGTATGATCATGTATTGAGGTTGCATGCTTGTGAAAACTTGCATGGGAGCTCATAGGCAGGACATGAAGTTCAAAGAAGTATTGTAGAAATTCTCAAAAATCTATTGATCCAAGAAGCAGCAAACAAAGCAAAAGGAAGAAAAGAAAGTGCAAAAACAAAAAGAACATGGCTCAAGGCTCTGAGCATCAATTACTAGGCAGAAAAAGAAAAAAAGAAACAAAAACTCAAAAGAGTTGCTATCCTAGTAAATGCTTGTGGTTGAAGTGTGTCAAGGAAAGAGGCTTGAGCAAGTAAATCCTTGGGGGTGCTTTAACACCTAATACCTTAAAACCAACTGGTTTAGGAGTATTGATTGAAAGCTTATTTAGAGAGCCGCCTTGAGACATGACACTTAGAGTCGAGGTCAAAGCACAAAAATTATGAGCTGCTTCAAGGTGATTACATATAAAGAGATCTCCATGATATCATTTGAATGAAAGTCCTAAGATCTAAGACTTCCAAAATGTAAGGACTGATAAGCACTGGGACCCTTGCATGAACACATAATTCAGAGTTCACCCCACTATCACTTAATCACTTCACTCACCAAGGTATTACAAGCTATTCCTCAACTCATTCCAATTAAAAGAAATCTTTGTGCATAGTTCTTTTGTTGCTTGAGGACAAGCAAGGTTTAAGTTTGGTGTTGTGATGCATTTGCATATTTGCATTATTAGTTAGTTAGTTTAGTTAGTTTTAGCTTAATTTCACTCATTTTCTCTAAATAAACAAGTCCTTTTATGAGTTTTGTTTCCATGCATGATGATATCAAGGAACATGTTAATTCTAGCCAAATTCATGCAAATGTTTTAAGGAATGCATATATGAATGAGTATGAATGAATATCATGGAATTTGTGCATGAATTGGTAAGACTTTGAAGCTATTTCCTTTGTTGATGATAGGTGATGAAACAAGGAAGCATGGAAGCAAGAAGGATGCAAGCTGGGCAAGAAGGAGTTGGCGTTGCCAACTTGGAAGAGGGCTGCGTTATTGAAGGCAACGCCACACACAAGCCACAAACAAGCAAGCTTGGCCCTGGAGGCAACCAAGGAGCAAAGTTGGCGTTGCCAACTTGAAAACCACGTTGCCAACGCCACACACAAGACACAAGCAAGGAACTTAGCCCTGGAGGAAGCAAAGTTGGCGTTGCCAACTTGAAGCTGGCGTTGCCAACGCCCACACAAGGAACTTGGCCCTGGAGGAAGAGCTGGCGTTGCCAACTCTAGAACCACGTTGCCAACGTCCACACAACCAAGCAACAAATGGAGCCCTGGAAGAAAAGGAGCTGGCGTTGCCAACTCAAGAATGGCGTTGCCAACGCCACACAAGAATGCTTGGCTAGGCACCAAGTCTTGGTGCCAACCAAGTTCCAAACGCCCACCAGCCGTGCCAACCAAGTTCCAAACGCCCACCAGCCTTGCCAACCAAGCTGCTAACGTCCACAAGCCTCACCATTCACGTTGCCAACGCCAAAATCAAGTTGCCAACGCCAAGCCTCACCATGCACGTTGCCAACGCCCATAGGCCTTGCCATGCACGTTGCCAACGTGGGAAGCATTGTTTAGAGCCTTGGAAAGGGCTCGAGCACGTTGCCAACGTGCTGAAGAGTAGGAGTTATCCACAACAACGCCAGGAAATTGTGGTGCACGTTGCTAACTTGGAAATACAAGGGAGTGTTTGTCAAAAACGCCGGCAACCTTGGCAGCCTGACCTTACCTCCTTCAATGGAGTATATCTTGAGCTACAAAACTCCAAATGAGGTGATTCCAACGGCATTTGAAAGTAGACATCCAGAGCTTTCCAACCATATATCATAGTATGGGGTTGTCATTCATTTTGAAGCTTCAAAAGCTGGCGTTACCAACGCTGGAAACAAGGGCGTTATCACCAAAAACGTGTGCGATTTTGGCAGCCTGACCATGTCTCCTTCAAACAAGCATAACTTGAGCTACAGAGATCCAAATTGAGTGCTTCCAGTTGCGTTGGAAAGCTGACATTCAGAGCTTTCCAACCATATATAATAGTCTATGGTGGATTACAAAATTGAAGCCAAACCAGAGTCATCTTTAGACCCTAAAAACAAGAACATGAAGTGAAATTCAAGGGAGCTAGAGATGAGCCTTGGATGTGGGATCGAGCACGTTGCCAACGTGCCACAAGGGGGGCGTGTTTTGCAACAACGCCAGCCCCAAGTACTTGCCTTGGGAGAGTGATGCACGGGCACGTTGCCAACTTGGGGTTGAGGGTGCGTTATTCACAACAACTTGGCAACAACTTGGCAGCTTGACCTTACCTTCTTTGAGGAACCATAACTTGAGCTAGGAAAGTCCAATTGAGGTGATTCCAGTGGCATTAGAAAATAGACATCAAGAGCTTTCCAATGATGTATAATAGTCCATATTGAAGCTGAAGGTTGACACTCAAATTCTGGGCTACATTTAGCATGAAAGTAAGGCCAAAAAGAGGAAAAGCAAGTTGTTGGCAACAACTTGGGCTAGCAACGCCCAAGTCTCATACTTCATGCCCAGGAAATTGTCCTGCACGTTGCCAACGTGCATTTGGCCTGGAGTTAGTGCCAATAACGCCAAGCCAATGGGCCAGAATCATGATGAATGAACCCTTCCTTTCCAAGCCTAGCAACACCTCCAATTGAGCCAAGAATTCAACAATGAGAAAGCCCACATTGCTAACCCAAATTGAAGATCTCTGAAGAGTTTTAGGAGTAGTATAAATAGAAGAGATTGATGTACTTGTAGGAGACTTTTACACTTTTAGATACTTTTTAACACTTAGAATCTTTATTCACTTTTTAGCACTTTTACTTAGCTTATTGTTAGAACTTCCGGGTACTCTCCCGGAAAGCTCATCTTTGGTTTTCTATTGGAATTTTTCTTCTTCATCTTCAAGTCTTAAGCACTTCCTTCTTCTTCTTCTTCTTCCTTTATACTTAGTTTAATTTTGATTTATGGCAATTGTTGTTGAAATTGGAGCAATGACTCACTAAAACCCCATTCATTAGGGGGAAGAGCTCTGCTAGTTACAATGGATTGATGAACTCCTCTTTTCTCCTCAATTCATGAGGTTGATCCAAAGAGGAAACTCTTGTTCTTCAAAGATTCAACCACCATCGAGAGAGGGGTTAATCTATGAGAATTGTGTGGTGAATTTGATAAATGAGCCACATAATTCAGTTTAGAGTTCATCCTTTCATGATTCTCTCAATCAATATACCTTGGTTAGTATGTGAGATGTAACTCTCCATGGTTGAGATTCTGGGAATTGTGTGGCTGGATTAGATTTAAGCTTCATCTCTTCTCATGAACAATTAGATCACGAGAGTGGCAATTGGCTATGTTGAGAGAGATTGAATCACCAAGAGATTGGGGTTCAATCAACCACTTGCCATGGATCTATACCCATGATTGAGGAAGATTTGACTAACATCAATTCATGAAAATTAGCATCTCTGATCCCTAATGATCCTCTCTACCATCAATTCTTACCTCTATTGCTTCTAGTTGTTTAATTTCCCACAACCCAATTCCCTTCTACATTCTGTCAATTTACTATTCTTGTCATTTACATTTTGTTACTTTAATTCTTGCTATTTACTCTTATGTTCTTTAATTTTCTGCACATTTTAGTTCATTACCATTTATCTTTGTTGTCATTTAAGTTTCTTGCAATTTAAGTTTCAGTTATTTACTTTCTTTTTATTTCTATCTTCTAGTTCTTTACATTCCTTGCCATTTAAATTCTTGCAATTATGTTCAAAAGTTACATTAATCACAAAATCAAAATCTTATTCGCTTAACTAAATCTACCATTTAACTAAAGTTGCTTGATCTACCAATCTCCGTGGGATCGACCTCACTCTAAGTGAGTTTTACTACTTGATACGACCCGGTATACTTGCCGGTCATACGTGAAATCTAATTTTTACGTATCAATGACTGGTGCTGTGACCAGCTTAGCTTTCAGGGTCTCAAATGCCTGCAGGCACTGTGTATCAAACACAAATGGTGTGTCTGCAGCTAACAGGTTACTCAAAGGTTTAGCAATTTTCGAAAAATCCTTAATAAACCTTCTGTAGAATCCTGCATGCCCCAGAAAGCTTCTGATTGCCTTAACATTGGCAGGTGGTGGTAATTTTTCAATTACCTCTACCTTTGCCTTATCCACCTCTATTCCCCTGCTTGAAATTTTGTGCCCAAGGACAATTCCTTCAGTCACCATAAAGTGACATTTCTCCCAGTTTAAAACTAGGTTAGTCTCTTGGCAGATTTTCAGGACAAGTGCTAGGTGATTAAGACAGGAGCTAAATGAGTCTCCATATACTGAAAAGTCATCCATGAAGACTTCCAGAAATTTCTCTACCATATCTGAGAAGATAGAGAGCATGCACCTCTGAAAGGTTGCAGGTGCATTGCACAGACCAAAAGGCATCCTCCTATAGGCAAACACGCCAGAAGGGCAAGTAAATGCCGTTTTCTCTTGGTCCTGAGGATCTACTGCAATTTGGTTGTAGCCTGAATAGCCATCCAAAAAGCAGTAATAATCATGACCAGCTAGTCTTTCTAGCATTTGGTCTATGAATGGTAAGGGAAAATGATCCTTTCTGGTGGCTGTGTTGAGCCTTCTGTAGTCAATACACATGCGCCACCCTGTGACTGTCCTTGTAGGGACCAGTTCATTTTTTTCATTATGAACCACTGTCATGCCTCCCTTTTTGGGAACAACTTGGACAGGGCTCACCCAGGGGCTATCAGAAATAGGATAAATAATCCCAGCCTCTAGTAATTTAGTGACCTCTTTCTGCACCACCTCCTTCATGGCAGGATTTAGCCTCCTCTGTGGTTGGACCACTGGTTTGGCATTATCCTCCAACAGGATCTTGTGCATGCATCTAGCTGGGCTAATACCCTTGAGATCACTGATGGACCACCCAAGAGCTGTCTTGTGTGTCCTTAGCACTTGAATCAGTGCTTCCTCTTCCTGTGAATTTAAAGCAGAGCTTATAATCACTGGAAAAGTGTCACCCTCTCCCAGAAATGCATATTTCAGGGATGGTGGTAGTGGTTTGAGTTCAGGCTTAGGAGGCTTATCCTCTTCCTGAGGAATTTTCGAAAATTCCCTTGCCTCCTCTGGTTCTTCCTGATCAGTTTGAGCATCTTTGAAGATGTCCTCAAGCTCTGATTCTAGGCTTTCAGCCATATTGATCTCTTCTACCAGAGAGTCAATAATGTCAGCGCCCATGCAGTCATTTGGTGTGTCTGGATGCTGCATAGCTTTTACAGCATTCAACTTGAACTCATCCTCATTGACTCTCAAGGTTACTTCCCCCTTTTGTACATCAATGAGAGTTCGTCCAGTTGCTAGGAAAGGTCTTCCTAGAATGAGAGTTGCACTCTTGTGCTCCTCCATTTCCAGCACCACAAAGTCAGTTGGAAAGGCAAATGGCCCAACCTTGACAATCATGTCCTCTATTATGCTTGATGGGTGTTTAATGGAGCCATCAGCAAGTTGGAGGCATATCCTGGTTGGTTTGACTTCTCCAGTCAACCCAAGCTTTCTGATAGTGGATGCAGGTATTAAATTGATGCTTGCTCCAAGATCACATAGGGCTGTCTTGGTGCAAGTGCCTTCTAATGTGCATGGTATCAGAAAGCTTCCAGGATCTTGAAGCTTTTCTGGTAAGCTTTTTAGAATGACTGCACTGCATTCTTCAGTGAGAAATACTTTTTCAGTTTCTCTCCAATCCTTCTTATGGCTTAAAATTTCTTTCATGAATTTAGCATAAGAAGGTATTTGCTCAAGTGCCTCTGCAAACGGAATCTTTATCTCAAGAGTCCTTAAATAGTCTGCAAAGCAGGCAAATTGCTTATCCTGTTCCGCTTTGCAGAGTTTCTGAGGATAAGGCATCTTGGCTTGATATTCTTCAACCTTAGATGCTGCAGGTTTATTCCGTACAGAAGTGGTTGAAGAAGCCTTGTTAGAGGGATAACTGTCAGCACTCTCAGGTGTCTGATCTTCCCTTTGCGTTTGAACGCCAGGATTGGGTGGAAAATGGGCGTTTAACGCCAACTTTTCCCCCTTTTCTGGCGTTTGAACGCCAGAACTGGGTAAGGAATGGGCGTTTAACGCCAGCTTTCCTTCCCTTTCTGGCGTTTGAACGCCAATAATATTCCTCTCTGGGCTCTTATCGTCCTCAGAGGGATTTTGAACAGTGGTTTGGTTATCCTCTGTCAATTGTTCCTTGTTTGGCTTTCTGCTCTTTTGAGCAGTGTTATTTAGTGTCTTCCCACTCCTCAGTTGAACTGCTTGACATTCCTCTGTTATTTGTTTAGATATTTGTTGTTTCGCTTGATTCAACTGCAGTTCTATGCTCTTGTTAGCAACTTTAGTTTCATGGAGCATCTCCTTAAATTCTGCTAACTGTTTTGACATCAGGAGTAGTTGTTGATTAAGCTCATTCATCTGTTCTTGAGGATTAGGATCAGTGACTAATGACATGACTTCCTCCTTTGGAACGAACTCATTGCTAGAATATAGGTATTGGTTTCTAGCAACAGTGTCTATAAGCTCTTGAGCTTCTTCAATTGTCTTCCTCATGTGTATGGATCCACCAGCTGAGTGGTCTAAAGACATCTGAGCTTTTTCTGTAAGCCCATAGTAGAAAATGTCTAACTGAACCCACTCTGAAAACATTTCAGAGGGGCATTTTCTAAGCATACCTCTATACCTCTCCCAGGCATTGTAAAGGGATTCATTATCCTCTTGTTTAAAGCCTTGGATGTCCAGCCCTAGCTGTGTCATCCTCTTTGGAGGGTAAAAATGATTCAGAAATTTGTCTGACAACTGTTTCCATGTCTTTATGCTTGCTGTAGGTTGGTTATTTAACCACCTTTTAGCTTGATCTTTTACAGCAAATGGAAACAGTAATAGTCTGTAGACATCCTGATCTACCTCTTTATCATGTACTGTGTCAGCAATTTGTAAGAACTGTGCCAGAAACTCAGTAGGTTCTTCCTGTGGAAGACCGGAATACTGGCAATTTTGCTGCACTATGATAATGAGTTGAGGATTTAGCTCAAAGCTGCTTGCTTTGATGGGAGGTGTACAGATGCTACTCCCATATGCAGCTGTAGTGGGGTTAGCATATGACCCCAGAGTCCTTTTGGATTGATTAATTCCACTTAAGTCCATAATGGACAAAAGGGAAATGATAATGATTGCAAAGAGATAAATTTTGTTTATTTATATTTTTTGAAATAACCGAAAAAAATAAAATAAAATAAAATAAAACAAAAGGAAAATAAAAAAAAAATTCGAAAATTAGAAATAAAATAAGATCAAAGCAAATTGAGACTGAATCAATTGGTTAATTAGAAAGATTTTGAAAACAGCAATTAAAAAGATATGATTGAAAAATTTTTATGAAAAAGATTTGATTTTTTAAAAAGAGGAAAGAGAAAAACACAAAAAGACACCAAACTTAAAATTTTTAGAAATCAAACACTAATTTTTTCGAAAATTTTTAAAGGAAAAACACAAAGAGGACACAAAACTTAGAATTTTTATGAATCAAAAAGGGACTAAGAATATGCAAAAACGAAAATTTTAAAAGAAAAATAAAAGCATGCAATTGACACCAAACTTAGAATATGAAACTAGACTCAACTAAAAGACTCTAAACCAATAAAATAGTCCTAATCTAAGCAACAAGATAAGCCGTCAGTTGTCCAAACTCGAACAATCCCCGGCAACGGCGCCAAAAACTTGGTGCACGAAATTGCAATCACACTTTTGCAATCCCGCACAACTAACCAGCAAGTGCACTGGGTCGTCCAAGTAATACCTTGCGTGAGCAAGGGTCGATCCCATGGAGATTGTCGGCTTGAAGCAAGCTATGGTTATCTTGTAAATCTTAGTCAGTATATCAGAAATTATCAGGATTGATTGTAAAAGGCAAAAGAACATGAAATGGTTACTTGTATTGCAGTAATGGAGAATAGGTTGAGGTTTGGAGATGCTCCATCTTCTGAATCTCTGCTTTCCTACTGTCTTCTTCATCAAACACGCAAGGCTCCTTCCATGGCAAGCTGTATGTAGGGTTTCACCGTTGTCAACGGCTACCTCCCATCCTCTCATTGGAAATGTTCAACGCACCCTGTCACGGCACGGCTATCCATCTGTCGGTTCTCAATCAGGCCGGAATAGAATCCAGTGATTCTTTTGCGTCTGTCACTAACGCCCCGCCTTCAGGAGTTTGAAGCACGTCACAGTCGTTCAGTCATTGAATCCTACTCAGAATACCACAGACAAGGTTTAGACCTTCCGGATTCTCTTGAATGCCGCCATCAGTTCTAGCTTATACCACGAAGATTCCGATTAAAGAATCCAAGAGATAACTACTCAATCTAAGGTAGAACGGAGGTGGTTGTCAAGCACACGTTCATAGTTGAGAATGATGATGATTGTCACGGATCATCACATTCATCCGGATTAAGAACAAGTATTATCTTGGAATTGAAGCAAGCATGATTGAATAAGAAACAGTAGTAATTGCATTAATCCATCAAGACACAGCAGAGCTCCTCACCCCCAACCATGGGGTTTAGAGACTCATGCCGTGGAATGTACACAAAGAAACGTGTAAAAATGTCATGAGGTCATAAGGTACGGATACAATGTCCAAAGATCCTATTAATAGTAAACTAGTAACCTAAGGTTTACAGAAATGAGTAAATGACAGAAAAATCCACTTTCGGGCCCACTTGGTGTGTGCTTGGGCTGAGCAATGAAGCAATTTCGTGTAGAGACCTTTTCTGGAGTTAAACGCCAGCTTTCATGCCAGTTTGGGCATTTAACTCCAAGTTTTATGCCAGTTCCGGCGTTTAACGCTGGAATTTCTGAGGCCGGATTGCTACGCCGGTTTGGGCCATCAAATCTTGGGCAAAGTATGGACTATCATATATTGCTGGAAAGCCCAGGATGTCTACTTTCCAATGCCGTTGAGAGCGCGCCAATTGGGCTTCTGTAGCTCCAGAAAATCCACTTCGAGTGCAGGGAGGTCAGAATCCAACAGCATCTGCAGTCCTTTTTGGTCTCTGGATCAGATTTTTGCTCAGGACCCTCAATTTCAGTCAGAAAATACCTGAAATCACAGAAAAACACACAAACTCATAGTAAAGTCCAGAAAAGTGAATTTCAATTAAAAACTAATAAAAATATACTAAAAACTAACTAAAAGATACTAAAAACATACTAAAAACAATGTCAAAAAGCGTACAAATTATCCGCTCATCAAAGACCTAGGCGAAGTTGAACTAGAGGTGGATCCCAAGCTTGAGAACACTTCCACACCAATTAATGTTGTTGATGATTTTGTGGAAGTCGTTGAACCTTCTTCCATTGACAAGTCCTACTATTGAAGATGATTCCACACTAACTAATGTGCTATTTAAGATTGTTGAACCTTCCTTATTGTGTTGTGAAATTAATGTTGAGGAGGCTAGAGCACAACCTTCAACACATAACTTGAGCAATGAGGACTGTATAGAAGAAGTTAGTGAACAAGGAATTGAAATTGAAGAAGCTTGCGAAAAGGTGGAGGTAGTCAAAGAAGAGCATAAGGGAGTGGCACTTGCAAGATCATTGAAACCACTCCTTCCTAAGTCACCAACATCCATTACGTCATTCAAGTGGGTAAACCTCTTATCCCTAAGCTTTATTGTCCCATTTGAATATGTGGTGCACGAAATTGTGATCAATACTTTTCACAACTCAAATAATCCTCGGTAATGAATCCAAAAACTTGGCGTTCAATACCATGGCATAAACACAACTTTGCATAACTAACCAGCAAGTGCACTGGGTCGTCCAAGTAATAAACCTTACGCGAGTAAGGGTCGATCCCACGGAGATTGTTGGTATGAAGCAAGCTATGGTCACCTTGTAAATCTTAGTCAGGCAGACTCAAATGGTTATGGATGATATATGAATAAAACATAAAGATAAAGATAGAGATACTTATGTAGTTCATTGGTGAGAACTTCAGATAAGCGAATGGAGATGCTTTGTCCCTTCCGTCTCTCTGCTTTCCTACTGTCTTCATCCAATCCTTCTTACTCCTTTCCATGGCAAGCTGTATGTTGGGTATCACCGTTGTCAATGGCTACAGTCCCGTCCTCTCAGTGGAAATTTTGAACGCACCCTGTCACGGAACGGCTATCCAGCTGTCGGTTCTCGATCATGTCGGAATAGAATCCAGTGATTCTTTTGCGTCTGTCACTAACGCCCCACAATCGCGAGTTTGAAGCTCGTCACAGTCATTCAATCATTGAATCCTACTTAGAATACCACAGACAAGGTTTAGACCTTCCGGATTCTCTTGAATGCCGCCATCAATTCTAGCTTATACCACGAAGATTCCGGTTAAAGAACCCAAGAGATATCCACCCAATCTAAGGTAGAACGGAGGTGATCGACGGTCACACGTTCATAGGTGAGAATGATGATGAGTGTCACGAATCATCACATTCATCAAGTTGAAGAACAAGTGATATCTTGGAATAAGAACAAGCTGAATTGAATAGAAGAACAATAGTAATTGCATTAATACTCGAGGTACAACAGAGCTCCACACCTTAATCTATGGTGTGTAGAAACTCCACCGTTGAAAATACATAAGAACAAGGTCTAGGCATGGCCGTGAGGCCAGCCCCCAAATGATCTAAGATAGCATAAAACTCGAAGATAGCTACCAAGATCTCAAAATACAATAGTAAAAGGTCCTATTTATAGGGAACTAGTAGCTTAAGAATTACAAAGATGAGTAAAAGACATAAAAATCCACTTCCGGGCCCATTTGGTGTGTGCTTGGGCTGAGCATTGAAGCATTTTCGTGTAGAGACTCTTCTTGGAGTTAAACGCCAGCTTTTGTGCCAGTTTGGGCGTTTAACTCCCATTCTTGTGCCAGTTCTGGCGTTAAACGCCGGGCATTCTTGAGCTGATTTGGAACGCCGGTTTGGGCCATCAAATCTTGGGAAAAGTATGGACTATTATACATTGCTGAAAAGCCCAAGATGTCTACTTTCCAACGCCGTTGAGAGCGCGCCAATTGGGCTTCTGTAGCTCCAGAAAATCCACCTCGAGTACAGGGAGGTCAGAATCCAACAGCATCTGCAGTCCTTTTCAGTCTCTGAATCAGATTTTTGCTCAAGTCCCTCAATTTCAGCCAGAAAATACCTGAAATCACAGAAAAACACAAAAACTCATAGTAAAGTCTAGAAAAGTGAATTTTAATTAAAAACTAATAAAAATATACTAAAAACTAACTAAATCATACTAAAAATATACTAAAAACAATGCCAAAAAGCGTACAAATTATCCGCTCATCACAACACCAAACTTAAATTGTTGCTTGTCCTCAAGCAACTGAAAATCAAATAAGATAAAGAGAAGAGAATATGCAATGAATTCCAAAAATATCTATGAAGATCAGTATTAATTAGATGAGCGGGGCTTTTAGCTTTTTGCCTCTGAACAGTTTTGGCATCTCACTCTATCCTTTGAAATTCAGAATGATTGGCTTCTTTAGGAACTCAGAATCCAGATAGTGTTATTGATTCTCATAGTTAAGTATGATGATTCTTGAACACAGCTACTTTATGAGTCTTGGCCGTGGCCCAAAGCACTATGTCTTCCAGTATTACCACCGGATACATACATGCCACAGACACATAATTGGGTGAACCTTTTCAGATTGTGACTCAGCTTTGCTAAAGTCCCCAATTAGAGGTGTCCAGGGTTCTTAAGCACACTCTTTTTGCCTTGGATCACAACTTTATTTCTTTCTTTTTTCTTTCTTTTTCCCTTTTTTTCGTTTTTTTTCTTTTTTTTATATTCACTGCTATTTCTTGCTTCAAGAATCATTTTTATGATTTTTCAGATCCTCAGTAACATGTCTCCTTTTTCATCATTCTTTCAAGAGCCAACAATTTTAACATTCATGAACAACAAATTCAAAAGACATATGCACTGTTCAAGCATACATTCAGAAAACAAAAGTATTGCCACCACATCAAAATAATTAATCTGTTATAAAATTCAAAATTCATGCAATTCTTCTCTTTTTCAATTAAGAACATTTTTTTAAGGCATAGACACTAATGATCATAAGACACAAACATGGATAAACATAAGCATGAAAATTTGAAAAACAGGAAAATAAAGAACAAGGAGATTAAAGAACGGGTCCACCTTAGTGATGGCGGCTTGTTCTTCCTCTTGAAGATCTTATGGAGTGCTTGAGCTCCTCAATGTCTCTTCCTTGCCTTTGTTGCTCCTCTCTCATGATTCTTTGATCTTCTCTAATTTCATGGAGGAGAATGGAGTGTTCTTGGTGCTCCACCCTTAGTTGTCCCATGTTGGAACTTAGTTCTCCTAGGGAGGTGTTGATTTGCTCCCAATAGTTTTGTGGAGGAAAGTGCATCCCTTGAGGCATCTCAGGGATTTCATGATAAGTGGGGTCTCTTGTTTGCTCCATCCTTTTCTTAGTGATGGGCTTGTCCTCATCAATGAGAATGTCTCCTTCTATGTCAACTCCAACTGAATAACAGAGGTGACAAATGAGATGAGGAAAGGCTAACCTTGCCAAGGTAGAGGACTTGTCCGCCACCTTATAGAGTTCTTGGGCTATAACCTCATGAACTTCTACTTCTTCTCCAATCATGATGCTATGAATCATGATGGCCCGGTCTAGAGTAACTTCAGACCGGTTGCTAGTGGGAATGATTGAGCGTTGGATAAACTCCAACCATCCCCAAGCCATGGGCTTGAGGTCATGCCTTTTTAGTTGAACCGGCTTCCCTCTTGAATCTCTCTTCCATTGGGCGCCCTCTTCACAAATGTCTGTGAGGACTTGGTCCAACCTTTGATCAAAGTTGACCCTTCTAGTGTAAGGATGTTCATCTCCTTGCATCATGGGCAAGTTGAATGCCAACCTTACATTTTCCAGACTAAAATCTAAGTATTTCCCCCGAACCATTGTAAGCCAATTCTTTGGGTTCGGGTTCACACTTTGATCATGGCTCTTGGTGATCCATGCATTAGCATAGAACTCTTAAACCATTAAGATTCCGACTTGTTGAATGGGGTTGGTAAGAACTTCCCAACCTCTTCTTCGAATCTCATGTCGGATCTCCGGATATTCACTCTTTTTGAGTTTGAAAGGGACCTCGGGGATCACCTTCTTCAAGGCCACAACTTCATAGAAGTGGTCTTGATGCACCCTTGAGATGAATTTCTCCATCTCCCATGACTCGGAGGTGGAAGCTTTTGCCTTTCCTTTCCTCTTTCTAGAGGTTTCTCCGGCCTTGGATGCCATAAATGGTTATGGAAATACAAAAAGCAATGCTTTTACCACACCAAACTTAAAAGGTTTGCTCGTCCTCGAGCAAAAGAAGAAAGAAGAGAGTAGAAGAAGAAGAAATGGAGGAGATGGAGGTGGCTTTGTTGTTTGGCCAAAGGGGGAAGAAGTAGTGTTTAGGGTGTGTGAAAATGAAGGAGTGAAGATGGGTTTATATAGGGGTGAAGAGAGGGGTAGGGTTCGGCCATTATGGGTGGGTTTAGGTGGGAAAGTGGTTTGAATTTTGAATGGTGAGGTAGGTGGGGTTTTATGAAGGATGGATGTGAGTGGTTGAGGTGATTAGTGAATGGGTGAAGAAGAGAGAGGGTGGTGGGGTAGGTGGGGATCCTGTGGGGTCCACAGATCCTGAGGTGTCAAGGAAAAATCAACCCTGCACCAAGTGGCGTGCAAAAATGCACCCTTTGCTAATTCTGGCGTTAAACGCCGGGCTGGTGCCCATTTCTGGCATTTAACGCCAGGTGCTTGCCCTTTTTTGGCGTTTAACGCCAGTCTGGTGCCCCTTTCTGGCATTAAACTCCCAGAATGGTGCCAGACTGGGCGTTAAACGCCCATTTGCTAACTTCACTGGCGTTTAAACGCCAGCAAGTTCTCCTCCAGGGTGTGCTATTTTTCTTTCTATTTTTCATTCTGTTTCTGCTTTTTCAATTGATTTTGTGACTTCTCATGATCATCAACTTACAGAAAACATAAAATAACAAAGGAAATTAGATTAAATATAACATTGGGTTGCCTCCCAACAAGCGCTTCTTTAATGTCAGTAGCTTGACAGTGGGCTCTCATGGAGCCTCACAGATACTCAGAGCAATGTTGGAACCTCCCAACACCAAACTTAGAATTTGAATATGGGGGTTCAACACCAAACTTAGAATTTGGTTGTGGCCTCCCAACACCAAACTTAGAGTTTGACTGTGGGGGCTCTATTTGACTCTGATTTGAGAGAAGCTCTTCATGCTTCCACTCCATGGTGACAGAGGAATATCCTTGAGCCTTAAACACAAAAGATTCTTCATTCACTTGAATGATCAATTCTCCTCTGTCAACATCAATCACAGCTTTTGCTGTGGCTAGGGAGGGTCTGACAAGGATGATGGATTCATCCATGCACTTCCCAGTCTCTAGGACTATGAAATCAGCAGGGATGTAATGGTCTTCAATCTTCACCAAAACATCCGCTACAAGTCCATAAGCTTGTTTTCTTGAATTGTCTGCCTTCTCTAGTGAGATTCTTGCAGCTTGTACCTCAAAGATCCCTAGCTTCTCCATTACAGAGAGAGGCATGAGGTTTACACTTGATCCTAAGTCACACAGAGCCTTCTTAAAGTTCATGGTGCCTATGGTACAAGGTATTGAAAACTTCCCAGGATCTTGTCTCTTTTGAGGTAATCTCTTCCTAGACAAGTCATCCAGTTCTTTGGTGAGCAAAGGAGGTTCGTTCTCCCAAGTATCATTACCAAATAACTTGTCATTTAGCTTCATGATTGCTCCAAGGTATCTGGAAACTTACTCTTCAGTGACATACTCATCCTCTTCAGAGGAAGAATACTCATCAGAGCTCATGAATGGCAGAAGTAGATCCAATGGAATCTTTATGGTCTCATTTTGAGCCTCAGATTCCCATAGTTCCTCATTAGGAAACTCATTGGAGGCCAGTGGACGTCCGTTGAGGTCTTCCTCAGTGGCGTTCACCGCCTCTTCCTCCTCTCCAAATTCGGCCATGTTGATGGCCTTGCACTCTCCTTTTGGATTTTCTTCTGTATTGCTTGGAAGAGTACTAGGAGGGAGTTCAGCAATTCTCTTTCTCAGCTGACCCACTTGTGCCTCCAAGTTCCTAATGGAGGACCTTGTTTCAGTCATGAAACTTTGAGTGGTTTTGATTAGATCAGAGACCATGGTTGCTAAGTCAGAGTGGTTCTGCTTAGAATTCTCTGTCTGTTGCTGAGAAGATGATGGAAAAGGCTTGCCATTGCTAAACCTGTTTCTTCCACCATTATTGTTGTTGAAACCTTGTTGAGGTCTCTGTTGATCCTTCCATGAGAAATTTGGATGATTTTTCCATGAAGAATTATAGGTGTTTCCATAGGGTTCTCCTATGTAATTCACCTCTTCCATTGAAGGGTTCTCAGGATCATAAGCTTCTTCTTCAGATGAAGCATCCTTAGTACTGCTTAGTGCATTTTGCATTCCAGACAGACTTTGAGAGATCAAATTGACTTGTTGGGTCAATATTTTGTTCTGAGCCAATATGGCATTCAGAGTATCAATCTCAAGAACTCCTTTCTTCTGGTTTGTCCCATTGTTCACAGGATTCCTTTCAGAAGTGTACATGAATTGGTTATTTGCAACCATTTCAATGAGCTCTTGAGCTTCTGCAGGCGTCTTCTTCAGATGAAGAGATCCTCTAGCAGAGCTATCCAAAGACATCTTGGACAGTTCAGAGAGACCATCATAGAAAATACCTATGATGCTCCATTCAGAAAGCATGTCAGAGGGACACTTTCTGATTAATTGTTTGTATCTTTCCCAAGCTTCATAGAGGGATTCTCCTTCCTTCTGTCTGAAGGTTTGGACTTTCCACTCTAAGCTTACTCAATTTTTGAGGTGGGAAAGAACTTTGCCAAGAAGGCATTGACTAGCTTTTCCCAAGAGTTCAGGCTGTCTTTAGGTTGTAAGTCCAACCATACTCTAGCTCTGTCTCTTACAGCAAAAGGGAATAGCATAAGTCTGTAGACCTCAGGGTCAACCCCATTAGTCTTGACAGTGTTTTTAGTATGTTTTTGATATGATATAGTTAGTTTTTAGTATATTTTTATTAGTTTTTAATTAAAATTCACTTTTCTGGACTTTACTATGAGTTTGTGTGTTTTTCTGTGATTTCAGGTATTTTCTGGCTGAAATTGAGGGACCTGAGCAAAAATCTGATTCTGAGACCAAAAAGGACTGCAGATGCTGTTGGATTCTGACCTCCCTGCATTCGAAGCGGATTTTATGGAGCTACAGAAGCCCAATTGGCGCGCTCTCAACGGCGTTGGAAAGTAGACATCCTGGGCTTTCCAGCAATATATAATAGTCCATACTTTGCCCAAGATTTGATGGCCCAAACCGGCGCTCAAAGTCACCTACAGAAATTCCAGCGTTAAACGCCGGAACTGGCATAAAATTTGGAGTTAACGCCCAAACTGGCATGAGAGCTGGCGTTTAACTCCAGAAAAGGTCTCTACACGAAATTCCTTCATTGCTCAGCCCAAGCACACACCAAGTGGGCCCCGGAAGTGGATTTTTATGTCATTTACTCATTTCTGTACACCTTAGGCTACTAGTTTCTTATAAGTAGGACCTTTTACTATTGTATAGAAATCTTTTGATCACTTTTAGATCTCTAGATCATCTTTGGACATTTTAGTTCTTAGATCATGGGAGGTGGCCATTCGGCCATGCCTAGACCTTATGCTTATGTATTTCAACGGTGGAGTTTCTACACACCATAGATTAAGGTGTGGAGCTCTGCTGTACCTCGAGTATTAATGCAATTACTATTGTTCTTTCATTCAAATTCCGCTTGTTCTTTATCCAAGATATCACTTGTTCTTCAACATGATGAAGGTGATGATTGACGCCCATCACATTCTCACCCATGAACAAGGTGACTGACAACCATTCTTGTTCTACAAGCATCTGAGGCTTAGTGAATATCTCTTGGATTCCTGATTGCACGATGCATGGTTGATCGCCTGACAACCGAGTGCTCGCCTGACAAACGAGCCAGCCATACCGTGAGATCAGAGTCTTCGTGGTATAGGCAAGAACTGATGGCAGCATTCAAGAGAATCGGAAGGTCTAACCTTGTCTGTGGTATTCTGAGTAGGATTCAATGATTGAATGACTGTGACGTGCTTCAAACCTGTAACCTACTGGGCGTTAGTGACAGACGCAAAGAGTTATTCTATTCCGGTAGGGGAGGGAACGAACGGTGATTGGCCGTACTGTGACAGAGTATTGAGCATTAGCTTTCACTGCGAGGATGGGATAGCTGCTGACAACAGTGAGACCCTATACGAGCTTGCCATGGAAAGGAGTAAGAAGGATTGGATGAAGGCAGGATTGGATGAAGGCAGTGGAAAGCAGAGAGACGGAAGGGAAGGCATCTTCATGCGCTTATCTGAAGTTCCTACCAATGAATTACATAAGTATCACTATCTTTATCTTCTATGTTATTTTCGTCATCACATATATATCTGAGTTTGCCTGACTAAGATTTACAAGATGACCATAGCTTGCTCAATACTAACAATCTCCGTGGGATCGACCCTTACTCACGTAAGGTTTATTACTTGGATGACCCAGTGCACTGCTGGTTAGCTGTGCGAAGTTGTGTAATGCCATGGTATTAAGCGCACCAAGTTCTTGGAGCCAGTACCAGGGATTATGAGAGTTGTGAAAAAGTATAGTTCACAATTTCGCCCGACCAAGTTTTTGGCGCCGTTGCCGGGGATTGTTCTAGTTTTGAGCAAGCCTGTGGTAACATCAGTGCCAAGATCCGGCAACAACATCCAATTTTTGGTGTTATTGCCCGGGATTGTTCAGGCTGGACAACTGACGTTCATCTTGTTGCTTAGATTAGGTATTTTTTTTTCGAAATTCTTGAAGATGAATTCTAGAGTTTCATGATGATTT